>NC_046662.1:31440219-31457858 GCF_010883055.1 Belonocnema kinseyi | reverse complement strand
ATTGGTTATAAAAACACGTAAACTCAGAAGATGTGGACTGTGACTGCACCATATATCTAGTCGGGAGTGGTGCTGACTGAAAACAGATGATGTGGAGCGATTTGCGCGCCATATGTTGGTCATTCTAAGGACTTATTGAACTACCCTCGTAAAAATAAGTACGCTGCCATTTCAGTAGATCACTCAACTACACTGAAAGAATCTTATGATACTTTCCAATTACTATTGATAAAAATAAAATACAATGTCCATAATTAGCTTATTTGTTGTGACTTCCAAATGATAAATCTTATAATAGGTTTACAATTAGGAAACATTAAATACCCTTGTTTTCTTTGCCTTTGGGAAAGTCGTGCAAGGGATGAACATTGGATAACGGAGAAATGGCCTGACAGATTAGAGTGGACAGTTGGTCAGTATAATGTTGTTTATGAAAGTCTTGTTGATAGAAAGAAAGTATTATTGCCACCACTCCATATAAAACTAGGCTTAATGAAGCAATTTGTGAAATTCCTAAACACCCAAGGAGAATGTTTTAATTATATTAGATCTACATTCCCGCATTTAAGTGATACCAAATGCATGATTGAGTTTCAAAGATGTTGCAAAGAAATTTTTAGGGAACAATTGAGATCCACAGTTTAGAACTATTGTATCTAGTATGTTAAAGAATTTTCAAAGATTAGGTTGTTTCATGAGTATGAAATTACATTTTCTCAAATCTCATTTGGATTATTTCTCAGAAATTGTTGGAGCATTTAGTAAAGAAATGGGCGAACGCTTTCATCAAGACTTTCACCAAAAAGTGCAACATTATCAAGGTCGATGCAATGCAAGAATGATGTCCGACTATTGCTGGGCAATCGTAAGTCTTGTCTTGACTGGTTGGACGATTTAAAGTCTTGCCTTGACTGACTGGGCGATTCAAAGTCTTGCCTTGACTGGCTGAGCGATACAAAGTCTTGCCTTTATTGGCTGTGCAATTCTAAGTCTTTACTTGATTGGCTGGGCAATCTAAAGTCTTTCCTTGATTGGATGCAAAATATTAAGTACTTCCTTTCGTAGCTGGACATTCCCAAGTCTTGCCTTAACTCAATGGGCAATTGTAAGTCTTGTGTTGACTGTCTGGACGATTGAAAGTCTTGCCTCGACTGACTGGGCAACCGTGGGTCTTTCTTTGATTGGCTGGGCAATCTATAGTGTTGCCTCAATTGACTGGAAAATATTAAGTACTTCCTGGCTTAGCTGGACAATCCCAAGTCTTGCCTTAACTGGCTGGAAAATATTGCCCAGAGTCTTTCCTTAGTAAGCTGGAAAATCCTAAGTAAAATCCTAAGTGTTGCCTTCATTGGCTGCGAAATCCAAAAACTTGTCATAATTGGCTGGGTAATCTAAAGTCTTGCCTTAATTGGCTGGAAAATATTAAGTAATTTCTTGCTTAGTTGGACAATTCCAAGTTCAGCCTTAATTGGCTGGAACATATTGAGTCTTGCCTTAGTAAGCTGGAAAATCCTAAGTAAATTTACAATGTTAAATGAATCATAATAGTAAAATTTTTTTTCAAGACCTGTTTTCCATATTCGCTCTTCCAGAAGTTATAACCAAAAACTGAGCCAATCGAAAAGTTACCTCCGAAAACATTTCAGATAACATTTTCAAGGGAAAATGGCATACCATCTCGGCGTTAATGGATTAATACGCTAAATTGAAAATTTTCATTTCAAGTTTAGCCCATTTGTAATGTGGAATTCAATTATTTCACGAAATGTAAACGACTAAATTCGCTGCTCCCAGGGTTAGGTGGGTTAACCTGCTTATGATTCGGTAGGGGTGATTTCTGGGTTTAGGTGGATTGGCAGGTAGGTGGGTTAACCCACTTGTGGCATGGAACTTCATTATTCCAAGAAAAATATGCGAAGAAACTTATTGTTCCCAGAGTCAGGTGGGTTACCATGCTTGTGGCTTTTTGGGGGTAGTTTTTAACCCGAGGAAACGGCTTCCATAGAAATGCAAAGACACGGGTTCCATATTTTTCATGGTTTTATCAATGTGCAAAGTTTGGTTCCAAAAGACTGTACCCTCTTTTGTTCGTATTTTGTGCGGGATCCTTTACTCTTTTTTAAAGTCCTAAATTGTGGAAATCTTGAAAACCTAACGTACATGAGCAATTTTGAGTTCAGATTCGGAGTCAGGGCAATAAAATACTTCGGAAATGTTTGGTCTGCTTTCTATCTTTAGACTTTTGTCAAATTTTGTCGGCCTGTGTAATTCAACCAAAAATGATTCTAATTTTATATAAAAAATAGAAGAATTCAACCAAAAAGATGAATTTCCTACAAAATAAATTGAATCATCAAGCAAAATATATTATTTGCAGCCAAATAGTTGCGATTTTTAACTATATTGATAAAATTAACTTCAAGTTTAGTTTTTCGAAAATCCTCTAACTCTAACAGGTTTTCCATGCCATTCCCTCTCACTTTCTGGAATTACCTGATCTGTAGCATTTCTGTAATTTAAAAAAGTAGACGTCTATTTTACTCTAGAATGTTTTTGTAAAAATTTATGTAGTAATAATGATATGTATTTGTTTAAACAATAAATGTGTTAAGTTCTTTCAAATGCTCTGTGAATACTGTGTTTGAGCTTAAATGCTGAGTATATTCTCGAGAACATTTGCCCAACATTTTGTGTTGTAATATTTTAGGACTTGTTATTATTTTCTGGAAATATTTTTCTGTTTACTGGCCATGAATTTTATTTAAGTTTTTCACGCATACTTTGGAAAACACGTTACAAATTTCACATTTAGGTAAAATTGTGGTTTATTGCAGCTTTTTAAAAGCTCTTCATAAAGAATCTTTAATCAATAACGTGAGGTTACCCAGTCGTTTGTCACTAATCTTAAATTATTACGAGCACTTTAATCAATGATAATAATATACTTTTTTCAAATGATTATACAATTATTTATTATTTCCGAGAATCTAGTTCTTTCCATATTAGAGGGCAAAGAATTTTTCAGCTAAAACCGAAGGGAAATAACCTATTGGTTTATTTAAGTTATTAATCACTAATGAGTAATTTTTGATTTATTGAAACTGTGAATTTAATTTTTTTATTTAAAGCGGTAAAAAATTTTTATTTTTTAACTTGAGTTATTTATAACAGTGCTAAATGTTAAGTGTTCATAAATTTCTCTAGGTGAGTATTTTTAATGAGATACATTTACACATATCAGATGGCAGAAACTTTTTGGTTAGATATGGCAATTTATTATGTTTTTTTTTAATTTGTTGTGAACCATAAAATTAAACATTAAAAAAATTATCTGTCTCTTTCGTAGGCTGAACTTGCAAATCCAGTTGATTACGAAAATATACACAGACGAAAGGAAATAGAAATGAATATTGATTTAGGGAGAATATGTTGCCAAAAACTTCACTTGAATCCTTATTAATTTTTAATAATATGTTGAACATTCTTGACGTGTGGGTATACATGCAAATATATACTTGTAGATGATGAAGTAAAAAATGTAGATTAATTAAATTAATTTTTTTTACGTATATTGGAAAAAATTAAGGTTTTTGGCTGTAATAATTTGTTTTAACATATCCTTTACAAAATTTTTTCAAACACGTGTCTCAAAAATTTTACATTCAATCATTATTTATACCGACAAACTTTGTGTAATACTAAAATATGTTCTAAACACTTTAATTCACGAAATACGAATTTTTTAATAAACGGATATTTGGAATTATGGTATTTTATATTTTTAACGTATAATTAATTTGGTATTTCAAGCCTCACAGTCTCCATGGGATAAAATATAGGGAACAAAGGGTACTTTTTGTCACGGTCATGGGTTACTTTTTTCTCCTTCAAAGGGTAAAGCATTCAGAATAAGTGCAGAAAATTTTAAAGCAATTCAAGTTACATTTTTAAAAATTCAAATGAATTGAAAAAAAATTCCATCAATTTCCGTAAAACTGGATTGAATTTAGAGGAATTTAAGATGAGAGAGACGAATTTTATTAAACCCATAAAAATTTAAGAACAATGAAAAAAAGCAAATGAATTTAAAACAACTTGAAAATATGAAAAAACCTAATTGAATTCAGATAACATTTTCTTTAATTAATTTTTTTTTAATTCGTCCAAATTAAAGAAATATTCCTAAAATCTTCCGCATTCATTTTTGAAAGTTTTGTAAATCGATAGAATAATTTTTAAATATTCTCTCCAAATTAGTTTAGTAAAATAGAAAATCATTTTGAATTTTCCAAACAAATGTTTTTCATTCTTTTTTAGCCTGTTTTAATTCTTAAAAAGCTTCTAAATTTTTTTTATATCTGCCAAAATCTATATTTGATTTTAAATTAGGCTGGGAACTGTTGGAACAAAAATTTGGGTTCGAATAGTTGGATTTTGATGGCCAACCTAGACACTTCGTTTAAATTATTTAAAATCATTTCAATTTCAAAATAATTTTGAATTCTTTAATCTTCTGAATGTTCTGAATGAGTGGGATTATATTTAAAGTTTAATCAAGGCCTTTCAGCATAAATATATTATTTTTAAGTTATTTTGAAATAAAAAATAGTTGATAAAGTTTCAATAGTGCGTTCCCATTTGTTTGACAAATAAGACTTTCCAATTCAAACAGTTTAATTTTTACCGCTAAAATCTGGAATTTCTAAAACTGTGAACTGATTCCGAATCGTCTTGTACAATCAATTATTATTTACTTGTTCAAATTCTGAAGCACAAGTCAAATTAAAAAATCATCAATTGATCTATATTTGCAGTTGATCAACTAAAAAAGTTTTTATCAAAAATCTTCGATTTTGAACGCTTATAATTCTTAATTGCTTAAATTTTTAAAACAGCATTTAGAAAATCTAATATTGAAAGGTGCCTTGAAAATTCAAAATCTAAAATAGAAATTATTCAAAGTGAAAGGTTTTCGAATTACGCATTCTAAACTGAATAATATTACAATTGCAAGAGCTCAAAATTAAAGTAATTATTTAAAAAAAAAAAACAATTGAAATCAAAGCTGAAGGGATTTTCTCTTCTAAAAACTTGTGAAATTCCCGGTCAAAAAATAAATTCACGGTCATTTCCCGAATATTCCAGGTCTCATAAAGTTTCTGATCATTATCCGGTTTTCCCGATTCAGCGGCCACCCTGTTGATATAATTTTTTATAGTGACCTGCAAGACAAATTGAGAGATGTCAGGGCAAAATAACAGGGTGGCCGTTTTAACCAAAGATAAAGATTCCCAATTTTTTCACGGTTTGCAAACGTTTTTCGCGGTTAATGAAATTTAAAAAATTAAATACTAAATCTAAAAATCGTTCCATTCGATGTAATAAGAACTAAACTGCAAGTTAAAGCACTCAAAGTGAAACTCTTGAATCTTAAACTTCGAAAATTTAAGTTTAAAACTTTTTCATTCAATAATTTTGTATTAAAACGCTCAATAATTCACACGTATGAAATTTAAGCTACTAACACTTTTCAATTGTACAATTTTAAATTAAATTCAGTTAAACTGCCAAATTAAAAACTCTTCATTTTTATTATTTGTACAGTTCAAAGATTCATATTCAAGTCTAAAAATATAAACCCACGTTATTAAAAATATAGGGACCAAAGGGTACTTTTTGTCAAGCTCATAGGGTACGTTTTTCGTGCTAAAAGGCTAAAAAGTTCGCGATAATTTCAGAATATTTCGGAACAATTTAATTTACATTCGAAAGAATTCAAATGAATTGCGAAAGTGTTGAAAAATAAAAAAAATTCCATTGATTACCGTAAAACTGGATTGAATTTGGAGGCATTTAAGATCAAAGAGAAGAATTCAATCAAATTTATAAAAATTCAAGGTATTGAGTAAATTTAAGAGGATTTAGGCAAATGAAAAAATTAAGATAATTCCAAAGAATCAAGTGAATCGAAAATAATTCAGAAATATGGAAAACTGGATTGAATTGGGTAGAATTGAGTGAATTTAGATAAACTCAAAAGCATTTAAAAGGATTTAGGAGTAATTAATAAGAATGCAGGGCAAATTTTAAACACGTTGCAAAAAATATTTAAAAATATCTTTAAATTTCAAATCCTTTGAATTCTCATTAAAATACGGAAATTAATCAAACTTTCTTTGTAATCTTCTAAAATAACCTGAATTATTTAAAATCCTTGAAACTGCTTTACATTCTTTTAAAGATCTTGCAACTGCCAAGGAATTTAAATAAAATTCATTAAAATATTTCAAATCTTTTAATCATTTTAGCAATTGATCCTCAAGATCAATTAAATTACAATGTTTAAAAATTAGAAAAAATGCATTCCATTAAGTAGAATAGAGTAAATTTGGAGAAATTCAAGTGAATTAAAAAAAATGAAGTGAATTCATAAAACTCAAGAGAATTCCGAAGAATTCAGGGTGAATTCCATATCTCTTCGAATCTTTGAAACCCTACAAAATACCTCGATTTTAGAAAAATCTTTATTCAAAAATATTTCAAAAGCTTTAAAATAACTCTAAATTAATCAAATTAATAAAAATAATTCCTGGCATATTTTTATAATTCCTAAAATAAAAAAGCTCCTAAAAATGCCTCAGAACTTTAAAAAAATACCTCAAAATCTCAAAAATTCCTTCAAATAATTGCAATCTACTAAAAGATTGCCGAAATCTTCATTAATACCCTGAAATATCTCAAAGAATTTAAAATGAATCAAAAATAAGTATTAACCTGAAATGAATAGTGATTAACCAAAAAACTAATTTATTGAACGAAAAGTGAAATAATGTGATATTTTCCTATAAAGAAGTGAACAATAATGATTTTTTAACAGCCCTTATTATTTTGGCAGTTACTTCTTACAGAAATTCTCTTGTTTTTTATTTTTTTTAATTCCTGACTTAAATAGGGCACCCATAGAGACCAAATCTTAAAAATTTGGTACTTTAGGGATCTTAACTAAATATAGGGTACAATAGGAGATACAAGGACAGGTCTGTGATGCCTGGTTTTTGTATTTATATTCGACTTACGAATAATATCCAAAAATAACATAAAGAGGATGACCAGATTGAAAATAAAGATTTTCATTCTTCTGGAGAACGCGAAGTGGTTTAACCAATTTTTAAATAAGATCTTAAGTTGTAACTGATAAGATTTGACGTACGTGTTGCCTCTATATATACACTAGCAATTAGCACATTAGTGAATTTTTATAAGATAATGACAATAAAGTGTTTGGTTAAACGTATTTAATTGCTATGATACAGCAAAGCTTTATTTGGTATCCTTAGAACTTAAAAGGTAAATTAAATCTACACGTTTGACTCTAAAACGAGCAATAAAAAAAATGTACCATTTTCCACTATCTTAATTTAAAAAAATACGGTCAATAATACTTGTGTTTTTATCAAAAATATTATTATGAAAAATTCGCATTTTTTTATCTCACCGAATTTTCGCCAGATTTTAATATCTTTAAGTACTAAATTATTTTGTAAGAATCCTCGCAAATATTTAAACGAATCTCAATTATTTCAACATTTTTATTCTGTTTAAATATAATATAAATTTAATCCTAAAGTTACTTAAGCAAATTATTTCGTTGTTGTAATTAAATAAAATAACTCATAATGTATAGAAAATACGTTCATTTTGTGATTTACCTAAAAAAAATGCTTAAATAAATTAATAATTTGCTAAAAATTTAAAATTAGCTTTTAAATGACTGATTATTTTCAAATGACTGATAACTGATTATTCATAAAGAACACTTTCAAAAGCGTTATTGAACCGCAATATTAAGTCAAATTCAAAGCTACTTATAAGGCTTTTTAAAGAACTATTTCACTGGCTCCACACTCATGAAAATTAAATTTTTTTGTGCCAAATATAAAGTGCAGAATTTTTTCAAATTATTTTAACAAAAATTAAAATTTCTGCAATACTACTAAAACCTGATTTCTCAAAAGCCCAGGCTTTGTCCAAAATTCAGTCCTAGTTGATTTATAAAAAACATTCCAAAGATCTGTAAGTAAGAAAGCCAGAAAATTTTGAAAGTGAAAATAGTAAATAAGTTCACTTAAAAAAACTCCAGGTTAGGTTTTAAATCCAACAATATTATTCAACAACCCTTAGAAGCCATCCCCAGGGGATTTAACAAAAAGATTCTAAAATTTCTTAAAGAAAAAAAGGTAGAAAATATTTTGAATGAAAGTAATCACTCAGCTTACTTTGAAAAAACTCCAGGTTAAGTTTAAGATCTTACAATGAGATTCAACACCCTTTAAAATCCACCCCTAGTTCTTTTAACGAAAGCATTCCAAAGGTCTGCAAGTAAAAAAGCCATACATTTTTTTAAGTAAAAATAGGTGAAGTTAACTAAGAGGATTCTTAAGTTGCAAAAATTTTTATAAATTAAGATTGGTCCACATAAAGTTAATTTAAATTTAAATGTGCATGTAAATTTGATTTTTGATAATGTTGGGACCAGAAAAATATTTCGCTGGCCCTGCCAGTGTTCCTTTAAGAATAAGAATAGAATAATTTAAGAATAATTGGTCCACATAAAGTTAATTTAAATTTAAATGTGCATGTAAATTTGATTTTTGATAATGTTGGGACCAGAAAAATATTTCGCTGGCCCTGCCAGTGTTCCTTTAAGAAAACAGGTACGTCCAGTTTTGCACAAATTCTGATTTTGATTGGACAAATTTGAACAAATTTGACATTAGATACTTGGCCCAAAAAAATGTATTTTGCGTGAGTGTTAGTATCAGCAAAATGACCCTTTTTTATTTGCTTCATGATTTTTGAGCAACACCTAAATATAATCCGATTTTTCTAAAATTTGGAGATTTTTTGCAGCGTTTAAAAAACAACTGAGGACTGAAAACAGCGAAATTCAAAAAGTAAAGAATAAGGGCCACTCTAGTGTATGCTATATGCCTTAGTGTTTTTCAAAATATGCGACTGTTTGTATTTTTAAGGTCAACAGGAAAGTTGTATAGCCTAGACGAAATAAAAATATAACTATTGTTCATTTACTTTGCTGCAGAGGAATTTTACAGCTCCCTAAAAATAATTTTTTCTCCTATGGAGTTTATGACGTAAAAATACAAGTTCTTTCTCAAGTTTAATTTTTCATAATATTTTTTTAACGTTTAGTCGTCGAAATTGTGTGACTTGTCGAATAAAATAATAAATAGCACCATCCCCGCGAGCGACGTCTTCTCAAGTGATAGTAACCTTCTTTGGTCAGCCATGTCCTTAAATGTAATATGATGAGCCAGAATTCCTAACAAAAATTTTGTTCGAAAAATCAAATTTTTAGAAGAAGTGCATGATTTGACCCCTTTTTCATTTCTATTAAGCGGTGCCAAAATTCTACTTTTCAGGAATCAAAAGTGACTTTATACGCAAATGATAAAACATTTTGCATCCGTGAGCACGTATTTTGCGGTGTTCGACCTCTTCACTGCAAAAACTGTGGTATTGAAAATTTTCAAATATTTCAAAATATTTTAGATTATATAATAGATTTCTGTACATTTTGAAAATGTTCAAAAATTCTATGAAGTTCAAAATTTATAAAATGTTCAAAGTTTCTAAAATTATAAAAATAATCAGAATTTATGAATATTTGAAAAAAATAAAAATTTCTAAAATTATATAAATTAAAATAAATGATTAAAATGTCTGATTTTTATAAAAGGTTTAATTTTTTTTAATTCCCTAAGTTTTCGAAATAACCTGAATGTTGACAATTTGTAAGTCTACAATTTTAATGTGTGTCGTATTATTAACAAGAAAAATGGTTATGAACCAAAAACAAACGCTATTTGTAATTCTGTATGAATTTAGGAAATTGAGATATTTCGATATTTTGAAATCTTGATAAATTTATATATTTTAGAAGTTTTATACAGTTTAGAAATTTTAATGATTTTATTAATTTCAACAATTTTAGATATTTTAGACATTTTGGAAATTTTTTCGATTTTATAAATTTTGAAAATTTGAGTTGCGTTTATATTTTTAGAAATTTCAGCAACTTGAAACACTTTGAAAATTTTATAAATTTTGGTAATTTAAAACATTTATAATCTTGAGACATTCTGATAATTTATACAACTTTAAACATGAAAAAATTTAGATAATTATAGAAACCTGAGGAATTTAATCAATTTTAATAATTTTGCGAATTCAAAATGTATTAAACATTTTTAACATTACATAAATATTGAACATTTCAAATTTTTTAGCATTTAAGAAATTATGATCATTTTAAAAACTTGAATCATTTCAGAAATTTTGAACATTTGATAAAATTCCGAAATATGAGACACTTTGATAAGTTTAAAAGTGTCGAACATTTTAGAAATTTAAGAAAGTTATTGAAAGTTTAGAAAATTTGAAGATTTTATAGAATTTAGAAATTTTGATAACTTTGATAACTTTAGAAATTTTGAACTTCCTACAAATTTTGGAAATTTTAAAAATGTGCAGAAATCTAGATAAACCAAGATTTTTCAAAATTTTGGAAATTTTCGGTATCACCGTTTTCTGCAGCGAGAGGATCGAAGAAATCAAAGTCTGGTTTTGCATCTTAAAATTAGAATTTTGCCCCACTTCATGAAAGTAAAAAGCGTTCAAATAATGCATGTCTTCAGCAAATTTGATTCTGCGATACATTGTCTTGGCCGGATTTCAGAATCAACATATTATATTTAAGGACATGGCTGACCAAAAAACGGTCACTATCAGTTGAAAGGGCGCTGCTCGCGAGATGGTTTTAATCATTGTGCTAATATCTGCAAACAGCGTCAAGGTTTAGAAATTATAACATTTAAAAACGAATTCTTTCAACATTAATTATTTCAATAATGGAAAAATTAAATTCATCTTCAGGAAAAATCATCTACCAATTTGAGCTTTTTATCACATTAACTTTTTTACTTCGCCAATTAGTCTGTTTGTGAAATTAAATAGGTTAGAAAATTATTCATAACATTGTAAGTTGTATATAAATTTTGAAACTGTGACAGATCTTCATTACCAATACCATGGTAATGATAAATCACAAAGTTTTTTAAAGAAAATATTTTATTTCTACAACACATTGATAGACTGAATATTTGTTTAGTTTATTTAAGAAATCTTTTAAATTAAATTTTTTGTGTATAAAATTGCTAATTTTCTCACTACATTTGTTTATATATTGTTGTTTTATATTCTGGTTTAGAACACTGTGCAGTAGTGTAACTTTCTTCCTTAAATATTCTCGTGAGGCAATAATGATGAGGTTTTTTAAAACTCTTTCCCAAAAGCCTAGCTGGGGCATTGGAATGAAATAAAATGATAGGCTTCTTAGTGTGTTCCCTAAGGATTTTAACATTTTTCTGGTACCTTCTTCCCTATTCCTTTACACCCTCCCACACATACACTTACCTGGTGACGGGAGGGGGGCCCTAGTTTGAGGTGGGTTCCGAACCATCAAACATAACAGCTTTAGGTACTTAGATAACCTTTTTTTCTAGAAGTACTGGTCCCACGACTCTTCGGAGATGAATTTACTCTTTTTCTGGCTAGTGTTCACCGCATGGACCACCGAGGCTCTTTCACAGTGCGAAGCAGGAATCGAACCCGCAAGCCGACGGATTGGGTTCAAAACCTACGCTTTAGTCCCCACGACTATCGTCCCACTTAGCTGGGGCATTGGCAAGATATTAAAGCTTCGAGAATTATAAGACCTTTAATGTAAGAACCATAACACTTTTCAATACAATTACTTTTTAATGTATTTACATGTCAGATTTGGATCTGATTTCGTATCGCAAACAATGTATTCGATAGTTCTACAAAATCCTAATTAATTGTTTAATGTAAACGATTTTTGTCTACACTAGGGTTTATATTCTCTACTCTAAAACACTTCATGATTGTGCGATGAGTACCTACTGGAGTTTCACTAATTTCATTATCGGTCAATTCAGTGACCGCGAGGCTTTCCATGTTCATTTTCACACGTTTTAACACCCGATTCATATATTTATATATTCCAGCCAGAACATTATAAGTCTCCAATATGCCAAATATGTTACCATCGGATGTTGATAATACAATTTGTTCTACATTTGGAACAGGCCTATACGATGAAATTGCTACTTTAAATTTAATTGATTTATGGCCAGGAAAAGTGTATTTTCGAAGTTCGAATTTCCGTTGCGAATTCCAATGAGGTATAAGCCGAATAAATGGAAGTTGTTCCAGTTCACATCCACTTCCGTCAGGAGAAGGAAGCCTTGTAGGTGCTGCTATAGATTTGGCAGGAGAACGGACCCCTAATGGAGGAGACCTAGATCTGACACGTAGTGGAGTCTCAGCACGAGTGACAGATGTCTGAGGTAAATTAGGTCTTTCAGGAGCAAAAGAAGAAGATACGTTACGAGGAACATCAGAAATTGCGTCACCATCAGATAAACGCTCAAACTGCAAACTTAACTCTGCAACAAGAAAGAAAGGATTATATTTTGTGAGTAGTTTGATATTCTCATCAGGCCTAAAATTTTAGACATTTTGACAGATTTTTAACTGATTTAAAGATTTTCGAGATTGCAAAATAATTCAAAATGACATACAATATTTCAAAGACTTAAAAAGATTTCAAATTATAACGGATTATCGCAACGACTTGTTTAATTATGGAACCACACTTTAACTGCTGCTTTGACCGTTTTGATATTGCATGATAGTAGTCATTTTGAAAAATTAGACTTTGGATACGACATCGGTAACGACGCTGAAAACTACGCAGGAAACGAGGCCGGTAACGAAATCCTAACCGAAGCCGGAAACGACACTGGCAAGGACGCCCGAAACAAGATCGGAATTTGAGACCGGATACGACGCCGTTTCCGGTTTCGTGCCTAGGGCGCGCGACTGTTCATTTGTGCACAATCCACAATGCGAAATTTTCTACATTGTATGTTAAAAACTATTATATCAAATTCCTATTACAATTTATTTTTGTGTGTACCTGGCACAGTGGTCTGGAATAGGAACTTACTGTTCATAATCGCCCACAGGTTGTATTTCTTAACCGAATTAAAATTTTTTTCGAAATGCTCAGCAATTAATTTTTAAGAGAATTGTGCCGTACTTTTTTTAAATTTTTATCACAGAGCAACAATATATAAACAAATATAGTGCAAAAATTGACCATTTTAGCTTTGTGAATTTTTATCTCAAGAAGAGTTACAGATCGAAACTCACTATCGGCCGGAATTATTGCACATGCATTTATAGAACATTATTAATTGTTTTTATAGACATTTCTATAAACAAATTCTTTATAAACGAGTTTTTCTCATAGCTGAATTGATTTTTTTTGAACAAATGTGATTCACAATTGTCTCTAAAGCCATTTATATACTTTAAGCTTTATCAAATATAAAAATATAGATTGTTTATAACAATTTAGTTAGTTAAAGTTTAGATTCCTCTAGAATCAGACCGAAGGGCCTATGACAAAGACACCGAACGCGTTCTCGGGTTGCGGATAGAGAGTCCCTGTACCAAGGGTTTCTGGTGAATATGTTCACAGAAATAAATAGGCAGTCGCGGACAATTGTCCAGGGGTGGTCCCGAAGGAATTAACCCCCAAGCGGAGGTGTGAAATCCGTGCCGAAAGCTGAATGGCATCTGCGTGAGGTGTATAGAACGGTGACTTTGGGATAACGGGAGACCTCTCAGAGTACGCAGCCTTATCCTTGCATGCGGGGCTCTACAAGGATGGACGAACCCCTTTCCCTAGCTTCTCGTGGAAACAACAATTACAACACCAAACGTAATTATAGTAAATGCGGTTCACAACAACAGAATGCACAGGGCGCCTAACAATGGGTCGGTCAACAATGCCGACCAATCTAGAGCTGGGGAAGCCAATGAAAATGGATTTAATGCGATGGATCGGCGGGATCTCGCGACTTTTGGTTAGACGGAGCGACTGAATCATGACTTGCTAGAGTGCTACGCTGTGAGTGTGGCCCCTGAACGGGCTTACATTGCACTGCTGCATGCTCTGTGGTGAGAGAAACACCCGAAGCTATCGCACTTTTCACAGCAACGTCTGCGAAACCATGCTAAACCACTCCGAAAAAGGAGCTATGTAAGCAGAACGCCTACTCTACCAAATCTAGAACAAACCGGCAACAGAGAAAGAGAGGCGACACTAAGACCAACCGCGGGCAGGCATCCAATAAAGGAAGAGCGATGCTTTACGACCCGGAGAAACATTAACACCAAGGTTTCTCTCAAGCCTAAAGATCTGGCTGAAATGGATGACGAGCTTCGTGGACATTTCTCCGGAAAATCCGACCTCTGGGCTATCAATTATTGTGTTTATATTGCAGCGAAAGCTTTGGCCGATGCGAACCGTAAAAAAAAACCAACGGTTGATCATAAGACCAAAAGATGAATGCATTAAGTTGCCATAAAGATAGGCTGGGCAAGACAGTACGCGTTCCGCATTCAGTGTGTGATTGACTACATCACATCTCACAGGAATTTTACCGCCAAGGTTCGAAAGTTCGCGCGTGAACTCCGGACACGTTATCACATACTTAACAAGTCAAAGCTGCTGACCATCAGGCAGCATATTGTTGAGAGAATACGGATACTATCTAACGCTAAGAGAAGTCTAGAGCGAAGGTAAAGGTGGGTCAGAGAAAATCAACAGTTTCTCTGTGACCCATCTCGACTCTTCCAAGACCCTCCAGTTACTCTTGAACAGCCACCCAAACCAGAGGAGGTCGAAGTATTTTGGAGAAAAGTCTACGAAGTGCAGCATAAATTGGACGAAGACTCAGAAAATATAAATAGCTTCAAGGAGTTATGTGTTGCCCTCATAACACCGGTTAAAGAATGCCCACACATCACTACCGAGGAGGTGAAAAATGTATTAAGTGGGATCAAGAACTATTCCGCACCGGGACCAGATTGTATCAAAACCTTCTGGTGGATGAAGTTTTCTTCAACCCATCAGCATTTGTCCCGTATTTTCACCTCATATTTGAGTCGGAAGAGCCGATTCCGGAGTGGTTGGTGTAAGAGCGCACAATACTCATGCCAAAAATAGGCAACTTAGCTGACCCGAAGAATTACAGGCCAATAACCTGTCTGAACACACTTTATAAGATATTCACAGCTATCCTAAATGATAGAATGGTTCGGGCAATTGAACCTGTGTGGCAAGAAATGTATGAACAACGAGGCTCAAAGAAGGGCGTAGCCGGATGTCGGGAGAACCTGCTCACCGATAGATGTATCTGCAAAGATGCAGCATTGTAGCAGCGTGACCTATCGATAGCCTGGATTGATTATCGGAAAGCTTTCGATTCGACCTTCCATAGACTTATCATCTGTTTTTTGGAAATCTTAAAGGTTCATCCGCAAATAGTCAGCTGCATAGAGAGATTGATGCCGCTTTGGACACCTTTGCCCTGGAGAGACTTATACATACCTGGGTGTACCACAGAGCTGTATTCAGGATGTGACATCTACAAAGGATACTCTCCGAAGCAGATACAAGCGTCTTATCCGACAGATTTGGTCTTTCGAACTGTCGGCGGGGAACAAAGTATCTGCAACGAACATGCTTGCCGTCCCGGTACAACTCTATTCATTTGGAGTGGTTCCATGGACGAAGAACGAGCTCAGATCCCTTGATAGCGGGACAAGAAAGGTTATGCACATGAACAAAGCAAGCATCTTAAGTCTTACGTTCCGCGACTGTGCATCTCACGCCGCCAAGGTGGTCGCGGAATATTGAGCCTTGAATGTCTTCACAACAGGATTGTTCTAGGTGTAACATATAGAGTTGCAAATGGAAGAGACCCTCTGCTTAAAATGGTCAGGAATCACGAGGAAGTGGGCAAAGGAGCGTTTCTGTACGAAACAGCGGAGGAGGCTGCTGAAATACTCGGACTTGACTACAGTATTAGAGGTGAGAAAAATGCATCAAATCTTATCTATCTCCAGTACTCACTCCTGAAAGCCCCGATTAAGAAACACAAGAGAAAAACTTTCTTGAACAGCCCCTCAATAAGAGGGTGCACGTTATCTTCCACAGAAATGTGAAGGATCAGTCAATGTCTTGTGAGCTAACGTTAGTTTTCCTTAAATCGCCCGGATTGAAGTCTGGTACGGAGGGTTTAATTTTTGAATGCCAAGACGGTGTCATTTCCACCTTAACATACCGTCGCCACATTTTGAGCCAAGACATTCCCGATGATAGCTCCAGGGCATTTATTAAAAGGCACAATGCGGCACTAAGAGTGCTTTATTACGATCGCTGTCACTCTTACGGCATTAACCTTAATATCGCTCCTCTAAATGCTCCTAGGGAAATCGAGTCAATTGTCGAGAATGGGAAGTGCCGCATATACTGGAACTTTATATTCTCGATAACTTTTTCTGTTTCTCTCTCGCACATGTAATCAAACTCTGATGGACGTAACTTAATGAAGATGATTCAAATTACAAAACAATACCTCAATTAAAATAGATATAATGACTTGATAAATATAATTTACAGGTTATATAGCAAAGTTGTTAGCATGAAGGCATATTCATAGCCAAGAAACTTGTCATCTCAAGACGTCGGTCGGTAACTGTAAATAGATTTCTACCTTGCCAGCCCTACTTTGTGAATGGTTGGTGAATGTGTCTTCATGCTCATTTTGAGAACGCCCTAAACAGGCTCTCTACAGGTTTTTCTGGCCAAACTATATGACATAAGAAAAATATTTTTGCAAGAAAAATGGTCTAATTTCAAATCATCAAAAACTATGCGACATTCGAAAAAAGCATAAATAATAAAGTGTTTCTTCTCAAAAATTTGTACTTCGAAAATACCTAAAAAATCGATTCTAAATACTTTAAATAGATCTCTGCAGTATTTTAGAAATTTCAGACAATTATATGACAACATTTTACCTTTTAAAATGCCTACAAAGCTCTGTTCAACTATTTTTGATAGAACTCACCACTTTTCTTTAAAAAATTAAAATTGCTATTTATTTTTAAAAAAACGACCTGCGAAATCACATATTATACAGAATATTATATTATACAAAATTCGTCACAAAATAAAAATAAATTATAAACCTTTAGTGTAAATGAATCTAAGCTACTCTTTTGGGTTCCCCAAAAAAGCCCATTAGGGGTCTTCTATAAGACACAAGGCCAAATTTAAGCCACTTTTTGACCCCAACCTACTCCCCATGTAGTCCACCGTAGCATTCTCGTCGACCAACCCGCCGTAGCGTAGTTACGGTTTTTTTTTGTCAAGAATTATTCTTTTTGGTTTAAAAATACTATTCGGTTTGAAATTTATATATTTTGTGATGTCATATTTTTCGACGTATTATTTTTCGTACAACGTAGTACGGACCTAAACCATGTACGCCAAATTAGCAATTTTTTTACCACAACCCCCCAAAAAAAACACGTGGTTTATGGAAGACCCTTAAATAACCAATTTTAATTTTACGTGATATTGCTATTTTTAAAGATTTTTAAAAGTTCTTTTTCTA
>NC_046662.1:31434964-31440119 GCF_010883055.1 Belonocnema kinseyi | reverse complement strand
CCCCCAAAAAAAACACGTGGTTTATGGAAGACCCTTAAATAACCAATTTTAATTTTACGTGATATTGCTATTTTTAAAGATTTTTAAAAGTTCTTTTTCTAATCATTAACGACCAACGTAGGATTGCGTAGTCATTTTTAACTAATTTTTAATCACAAAATGCAAACAATTCTAGCTATAGCAGATCCAAAACTATTTTTTTCTTGGACCGTTATCATCTTATTTTTAATGTTATTAATAAATTCAATATGAACTTTTATTTTGAAAATGACCACACTTTAAACAAATTTTACATAATAAAAAGGATTCAGATAAAATAGAAAATTTGTCGATTATAACACATTTAATTAAATGCACTGGTTGCAGTAAACTCTAAATTTGCGAAACGGGCAGGATATTAAAATCATATTTTATGAGCATTACATACATTGAACAATTGGTAATTTAAGTGCAGGTTTGTCACAACAATCATGGAAATTTAACCCATTAACGCCCAAAAGACTGAAAAACTAAGCTTAAGTTTGTTGATGCAGTTCTGGTAGTAAAACATGTCGCATCTGATTGAAACTCAAAATGCTTTTGTTTTTAGGGCCGCTCTATAAGATGAAGTTGTAAAAATAATTGCTCATTCACCAGGAAATTCAATATGGCGGCATTGTTAACAAAAAACACGCAAAAATTTCAGAAACAAAAATTTTGTTGCTGGATTTCGTATCGAAATTTTTTTTTCATGCAAAAAAGTTGGTGCACGAAAGTGCACAAACATATTGAGCATTCGAAAAATGGAAAGCAACAGCTTTAAAATTTAAAATGGATGTATCAAGAAGGCGAATTAAACAAAGAGAAATTGTTATTTCTACCCACAAGTGGCGGCAATGAATTTGACTTGAGACAGTCCGTTCTATTTTCATAATTAGAATTTGATAGGAAAGCCACGTAAGAATATTTATGTTGATACGCTCCTGACTCAAAAGTGGACAGCCAGGTAGAGATAAGGGATGATTCCCGAAATCATTCGATCGTACGATCGATTGCGCGCGCCACCAGCGAATAAGTGGGGGTAGCGTGGGACCAATGCACACTATAAATTGATTGCGCTACCGGTACCAGGTCTCTATACGTATTTTGAGTTTCAGTCAGATGCGATATGTGTTACTACCAGAAATCCATCAGCAAAGTTAAGCGTAATTTTTGGGTCAAATTTTTAAAAAGTTCGTGTAGAATACGGCCCAAGCTACCTGATGCTCGATCCGGTGCACTCGGTTCGTCGAAACACAATTTTTAGTTATTTTGGCTCTTAAAACAATTTAAATTTGGAAAAAGTTTTTGTAAAAAACGCGATGAGCTACCTTGTGCGCGACCAGGTGCTCCCGGGTCGTCGACTCACCATTTGGCATTGTTTTCGTTATCCAAAGAATATAAATTTCAAAAAAAGCTCTGGTGTCTATTATTTAATAATTATAACTAACTAAATTATTTATTCATTTAAATAATTAAATGTTGTACACATGTAAATATTGATAATATAATGGAAAACAAAATTTTATGTACACAGATGAAAGGAAGTAGATATGAAGTTAAATTTTCGGAGCACACGTTGCCAAAACTGTCCAGTTGATTCCTTGCATATCTTTGTCACAAATTTTTTTCCCAAAATGTATCCGAAATTTGACATTCAATCTTCACGCGTACCGAAAAGCTGAGCGTAATAGTAACATAGGTTCCAAAATTTTTCCTATGCAAAATACGAATTTTGGAATAAAGCCGATATCTAGATTAGTAGCATTTCAATGGATGACGGATTTGGTATTTGTATGCATACTCTACTTACGAATAGAATGAAGAAATGTCATAAAAAGGATGAACAGATTGCAAATTACGAAATTCATTTTCCTCGAGACCGCGAACTGATTTAGCTATTTTTAAAATAATATCTTTAGTTGTACGTTCTTTAGTTGTAACTGATAAGGTTTGGAATACGTGGCTCTGCATAAATTCATACATGCATGCATACATAAATACACACATACACACACGTGCGCGCGCATATTTATATATATGGGGGATTCCGCACAATATTTGCCACCAAAATTTTGTGTACATAAGATTTTTTTTTCTTGTCTCTCTGTCTGTCTGCAGTACGAAATCTGTATTCTGTAGGCATGATAACTTTCGAAAAATTGATAAGATTGTATTCTGCTTTAGCACACCTTTTTAAGGCCTAAAAAGAAAGAACAAATTCGTAAATCAGCTATTTTGGATTAAAATTCAAAAAGTGAGCGCATTTTCAAAATTTTTGAAACCACAATTTTCAAGATTTCAAAATTCTATGGACGGTTATTCATAGTACTCAAAATCTTAAACAACTTATCCCTATGACTTTTTTCATAATAAGAAAACTATCACAGTTTGAGCATTTTCAAAATCCAAAAAAATAAACTAAAATGAAAATTTTAAGCCACATAACGCATGATATGAAAAAAAGTCAAAAGAAGAGAAACGTTGATTTTTAAAATTCCCTTGAAGGTTATCAAAACAACTTTTATGATTTTGTTGAAAGGTTGAAAATTCAAAATTTGATCATCCTAAAAATAATGAAAAATCCAAAAAATTATATTTTTCGGTCAAACTACCCAAGAAACGACGAAAATAAACAATTATTCTAAAATTTTTTAATTTATGGTTCGATTCCCAATGGACTGAAGATGGAGTATGATCTGTTTTTCAAGAAATAATTTTAATTTAAAAATGAACATGCTAAAATTGCTAAAATCATTTTTCGATAGGACGCGTAGTCTTTGTTTTTAGTCGTAAAAAACAACATTAAAAATAAAAAAATAATATTTTTTTCGACTAACAAAGAGCTGAGAAAAAAAATGAAATGAAACTTGTTTATAAACAAAATTTGATAGGACACGTAGTTCTTGCTTTAGTTGTAAAAAATGATATTGAAAATAAAAAAATTTAATTTGTGGAAAAAGGACATAGGATTATGTGTGTGTGTGTGTTTATGTGTGTATGTTTATAGATTTCTGCATTAGACCTTATGCAGATGTGGAGTGGTTTTTCTTTAATCGTATCAAACAAGATTAAACATAAAAAAAATAAATAAAAACAAGGCAATAAGAATTAGTAAAATTCAATTTTCAGGAATTTTATGAATTGTAATTTTATAAATTCATGAAATGATACATGTTGCAGCGAAGCTTAGAATGCAATTTGAGAAAGATAAGGAAAAAATATTGAAATAATTATGATAAATACAATTAGTGCTTTACTTTGCAATATCTGAATGAGCAATCCCAGGTAGAGTTACATAAAAAATGTATTATGTTTGATATGCAAGTGTTGTGTGTAATGTAGAAAAGTTGACATTTTGGACAAAATCGAGTGAGATGCACGAGATACGTGATAAGAATGTAATCTTTAAAGCTGAAAGAGCTTTAACAACAGAGATTTCACAATCACAAAATTACAGTTGTCGATCCGTTGAACTTTGATTTTAGAAGGTTTATGCTCGAATGCGGGAGAAATGCGAAAACCGAGCGCGGAGTGCGAGAGCCATCAGCCGCGCGCTGTAGGCGTAGGTGCGCTCAAACTATCGAGCTAAACTCTTTTAACAAAAGAGAATTCACAATATTAAAATCACAGTGCTGGAAGTTTTGAGTCTTAATTTTAAAAGATTTCGCGCAAGAATTTGCGAAAGTATAAAGACCGCGCTCGTAGCGCGAGATAAATACATCGTCGAACGCAAAGCCCAAGTACCAAGAGTCGCGCGCTCTAGGCGCGCTCAACCTTGCAAGCAAAGCAAGCGGCGTGTTTAGCGTGCGATGAGACTGTGCCCTCCCAATGGGCAGATTTTATTATTACAATATGACATGCAAAGTTTTCGAGAAAAATTAAAAAAAAATTTTATGTTCATAAACAAGTACCTTTTTTTAATTGCTCATACTGCAATATCAAATAAATATATGAAAATTCATACACAAAATAAAATGTGGGCCTATTCCTCAACTTTCAAATAATGTATACTAAAATCCACTTTAATTATTTACTTAATTATATCAATCAAATATTTATTAGCAAGTAAATTTTTTTCAATTTGGACCTGTTTTTTTTATTTGTTTATTTTAAAGAGTTAACTAAACGTTTCTTTTGAACTGGTAAAAATTTGGGAGTGAGTAGTCAAATACTTTCGAAGCAATGAATTTTTGAATAGCAATAAATTTAGAATATATTAAATTAATAACATAAAAATATAAGATGTTGCAAGTGGATGGTTGTGTTTTACTTATCGTGTGGGCAGTCGAGTCCCAGTCTGAGCGAGTCGCGCTGCATTACACTTCGCGCGCACGAGCCACTATTCAAAAATTCATTGCTTCGAAAGTATTTGACTAACCACTCCCAAATTTTTACCAGTTTAAGAAAAACGTTTAATCCACTCTTTAAAAAAAATTGAAAAAAAACAGGTCCAAATATTAAAAAATCTGTTTGGTCATAAATATTTGGTTTGTATTATTAAATAAATAATTAAAGCATTTTAGTATACGCAATTGAAAAAAGGTACTTTTTTATGTAAATAAAATTTAAAAAAAAATTTTTGAAAACTTTGCGTGTCATATTGAAATAAAAGAATACTTATTGAATATTTTTGAGCAGGACAAACAAAATATTTTACGTGAAAAAAAATGTTGGTGGCAAATATTGTGTAGAATGCCCCATATATATATTCTAGTCATTATCACATTATCAATAGTGATATGAAATGACGACTATAACGTGTTCTGTAAAACGTATTTCACTATTATGATAGAGGAAAGATTTCTTTGCTAACCTTGAAAAAAAGTAGACGAGACCTACGCGTCCCACTTAAAAACGAGCGAAATTGGAATAAAATGTTTTATACCCTACTTTATTATGTTACCACATATTAATTCAAATCGGGTTCGATTCCATTTGTTCAATTCGTAAACTTCTTCGATTTGAAGAGACAATGATTTTATTTTAAGGTTATATAACCATAAATATTTCAGTTTCGAAATAAAAAGTAAACAAAGTAATTAAAAGACAAATTTGTAATGAAATATTTAAATTCCTCAACCAAATATGGTACACCTTCAAGAAAATAGTTTAAGACGGTCCGTTCTATTTTCCT
>NC_046662.1:31433325-31434864 GCF_010883055.1 Belonocnema kinseyi | reverse complement strand
AGAGGAAATATTGTATCAACAAGTTGTAAGCTGACGAGAATAGATATAGCCAGAACATTGTAAGGAGTAGCATAAGGAAAATGGATATACTCAGCACGTTGGAGACTGGAGAACGCAGATATAGATATACTGAACACATTGTAAGCGGTATACTATATATATATATTAGTGACGTATGCGTATGCAGCGACGTCCCGGGATGCAGAGACGTACATTAGGCCCTATAAAAACCGAAAGTATCAGCAATGGCCAGTTATTAGTTCTTCTCTATTTCTACGATTTTCTTGAACAACCAAGAATCAACCCACTTTTGGAACACCCAGCCTAATTTACACCCCCTCACTGTCTGCCACTACGCAGAGGTCATATTAGCAGTTCTAGCAACCTGGACCTTTAGTAATCGTCAATGATAATAAATTACTGGTAAGCAATGTTTATAGTCAGCTCTAAAATTCCTTTTGTTTAAACTCCTTGTCCTACAATAAATTTGATCCTTTTATTTTAAGGTACTGTCCAAGGACTAAACTCGTCTTTCGTCATCTTCGTGCTTTGTATAAATTCTGTTTTTCAATTATTTACAATAAATTACGAATCATTAACTAAAGCACCTACCGAAATTAAAATTAAGGCAAACGATATCGAAATATATCTCAGTAGGAATAATATAATTTCTTGGATCATGATATCTGCCGATGGTCTAAAAAACCCGGCACGTATGATGTTCGACAATGGCGCTGGTCGAAATCTAATTAAAAGAAGTGCGATCGACCCTGAACTGAAAGTAAATAAAAATGAGGTATTGAGATTAACAGAAATTAATGAGTTACCTGTTTATACTCTAGGTCAAATTAAGGTCGTGATACTTGGATTTTTAACTATATTAAATATAATTCCTGATGATGTACCAGTAGATGAAGATGGTGTCTTGGGCTCTGAATTATTCCTTAATAATAAAGTAAATATAAATTATACATATAAATGTATTGAAATTAATGATGCATTTTATCCTTTTGAACAAACTGGCATTATCACAATCCCGGCATGAACAATTTTTGATTATTATGTTAAAATAGAAATTACGGAAAAGGCAGAAGGTTATATACCTCAATTATCAATTGGAGAAGGCATTTTTGTGGGCCAAGCCATCGTAAAAAATTGTGGAGATAAGGCATATGTCAAATATTCAAATATAAATGAGCAACCCGTTAAAATATCAATTCCCAGTGTTAAATTACAAGATTTTGAACAAATTTCACAAGATCACAGGTGAAGAAAGAGTAGGAATTATAAAAAACTACTACGATTAGATCATTTAAATATTAAAGAATATAAGCATGTTGAAAAATTAATAAATCAAAATGCAGATTGTTTCCATATTCCGGGAGAATGCTTAGAACCTACATACATACTTCAACACTCTATACCAGCAACAGATACTTGTCCTATTTTTTCACGACAATACCGATTCCCTCCAGTCCACAAGGAAGAAATCATTCGCCAAGTGGATGAATTATTAAAGAATAATGTAATAAAACCTTC
>NC_046662.1:31432196-31433225 GCF_010883055.1 Belonocnema kinseyi | reverse complement strand
ACGAAGTAGAATATTCGGGACACATAATAGATCAAGACGGAGTGCGACCTGATCCAAAGAAAATAATGGCAGTGAAAGATTTCCCAACTCCTAAAAATCAAACGCATATAAAACAATTTTTAGGGTTAGCAGGATATTACCGTAGATTCATAGAAAATTTTTCTAAGATAGCAGCCCCAATAAATTAGCTCCTTAAAAAGGACATATCATTTAATGGAACCGAAAAACAGCAACAAGCGTTTAATATTTCGAAGGATAAATTGTGCCAGGAACCACTATTAATCCGACCCGATTTTTCAAAACCTTTCATTGTAAGGTAAAATCGGTAAAGACCAACCAATTGCGTATGTCTCAAGATCATTAACTGATACTGAACGCAAATATGACACATATGAAAAAGAAGCTTCAGCGATAGTCTACTCTGTAATATATTTTCGCCCTTATTTGTACGGACGAAAATTTACCCTCGTTACAGATCATAAGCCCCTTGTTTGGTTTAAAAATTCTAAAGATCCTTGTTCTCGAGTATCAAGATGGCGATTAAAGCTCGCCGAATATGATTATGACGTAGTCTAGAAAGCAGGTAAATCAAATGTTAATGCAGATGCGCTTTCGAGAAACCCCGTGCTGGGAAACGATGAAACCGTAGAAACTAATATAATTTCGGTAAATAACTCAACGAGTGAAAAATATAATCCTATCAATTATATAAAATCCACGAACTTCGAGAACCATACAAATTCAGATTCCGAAGAAAATATCCAATTAAATAGCAATTCTTCTAAGAAAAATATTCCGGAATTTCTTCATAATTTAATAAGTAAAGAATCACTAAATCAAATATAAAATGTAAATTTTGATAGTCCAATACAAAAAATTCTCTACCTTTCAATTTTACTCTTAATCCCAAAAATTATAATGAAAAAGGAACCTCTCTGTCAAACTTGGAACACTGTGGTTACAAGAGGACAAAAGCAAAAATACAAAGAGCAAGCACAAATTAATGAAAAATTGAAAACAAAGGTAAGT
>NC_046662.1:31428298-31432096 GCF_010883055.1 Belonocnema kinseyi | reverse complement strand
TTGTGGTAAAAAAATTGCTAATTTGGCGTACATGGTTTAGGTCCGCACTACGTTGTACGAAAAATAATACGTCGAAAAATATGACATCACAAAATATATAAATTTCAAACCGAACAGTATTTTTAAACCAAAAAGAATAATTCTTGACAAAAAAAACCGTAACAAGGCTACGGCGGGTTGGTCGACGAGAATGCTACGGTGGACTACATGGGGAGTAGGTTGGGGTCAAAAAGTGGCTTAAATTTGGCCTTGTGTCTTATAGAAGATCCCTAATGGGCTTTTTTGGGGAACCCAAAAGAGTAGCTTAGATTCATTTACACTAAAGGTTTATAATTTATTTTTATTTTGCGACGAATTTTGTATAATATAATATTTTGTATAATATGTGATTTGGCAGGTCGTTTTTTTAAAAATAAATAGCATTTTTAATTTTTTAAAGAATATCGCATAGTTTTTGATGATTTGAAATTAGACCATTTTTCTTGCAAAAATATTTTTCTTATGTCATATAGTTTGGCCAGAAAAACTTGTAGAGAGCCTGTTTAGAGCGTTCTCAAAATGAGCATGAAGACACATTCACCAACCATTCACAAAGTAGGGCTGGCAAGGTAGAAATCTATTTACAGTTACCGACCGATTTCTTGAGATGAAAAGTTTCTTGGCTATGAATATGCCTTCATGCTAACAACTTTGCTATATAACCTGTAAATTATATTTATCAAGTCATTATATCTATTTTAATTGAGGTATTATTTTGTAATTTGAATCATCTTCATTAAGTTACGTCCATCAGAGTTTGATTGCATGTGCGATTTAAGGTAAATGTTATGTTATTAATCAAACATAATATCCGAGTGGGCAAAGCAAAAAATAGGTTCTTTAGAAATAGACTCAGTTACAGTTGAAATCATTTAGAACCCCAAGTGTGGTATCATTTAGAGAAACCAGGTGTTCAAAAAGATTTTTAAAAAGCCCTAATAATCAGGATTTTGAAGGTGGATAATTATACATTGCGAAAAAAAACATTATTGAGACAAAATTAAATAACTATGATGACCACTAAATTTTCTTTATAGATCCAAAAATTTTCACTTGATACCAAATATATAGTAAAACTATTTTAGCCGAATTTTTCGATAAGCTCACATTTTAGAAAAAAGGTTCAGCTTTACTTTATATTGTTGACACGCAGGGATGCTTTTTAGGCCACTAGCAAGTGAAAGCTTGGCACCTCCAACAGCGCCGATGATAAGGACGATTAGTCTACTAGAATATTCCGGTTACAATCGTTGCAACCCCCTTATAAGGTCTCGATACCTCTCTTTCTTTTCATTCTCCTTGTTATGATGTTTTTGTCAGCTGGTGCCGAAAATTCAATAACGAACATGGTTCGCTTCTCGAAGTCAAGAAGTACCATGTCAGGCCGCGAGTGAGAAACAGAAAAAGTTATCGAGAATATAAAGTTCCAGTATATGCGGCACTTCCCATTCTCGACAATTGACTCGATTTCCCTAGGAGCATTTAGAGGAGCGATATTAAGGTTAATGCCGTAAGAGTGACAGAGATCGTAATAAAGCACTCTTAGTGCCGCATTGTGCCTTTGAATAAATGCCCTGGAGCTATCATCGGGAATGTCTTGGCTTAAAATGTGGCGACGGTATGTTAAGGTGGAAATGACACCGTCTTGGCATTCAAAAATTAAACCCTCCGTACCAGACTTCAATCCGGGCGATTTAAGGAAAACTAACGTTAGCTCACAAGACATTGACTGATCCTTCACATTTCTTTGGAAGATAACGTGCACCCTCTTATCGAGGGGCTGTTCAAGAAAGTTTTTCTCTTGTGTTTCTTAATCGGGGCTTTCAGGAGTGAGTACTCGAGATAGTTAAGATTTGATGCATTTTTCTCACCTCTAATACTGTAGTCAAGTCCGAGTGTTTCAGCAGCCTCCTCCGCTGCTTCGTACAGAAACGCTCCTTTGCCCACTTCTTCGTGATTCCTGACCATTTTAAGCAGAGGGTCTCTTCCATTTGCAACTCTATATGTTGCGCCTAGAACAATCCTGTTGTGAAGACATTCAAGGCTCAATATTCCGCGACCACCTTGGCGGCGTGAGATGCACAGTCGCGGAACGGAAGACTTAAGATGCTTGCTTTGTTCATGTGCATAACCTTTCTTGTCCCGATATCAAGGGATCTGAGCTCGTTCTTCGTCCATGGAACCACTCCAAATGAATAGAGTTGTACCGGGACGGCAAGCATGTTCGTTGCAGATACTTTGTTCCTCGCCGACAGTTCGAAAGACCAAATCTGTCGGATAAGACGCTTGTATCTGCTTCGGAGTGTATCCTTTATAGATGCCACATCCTGAATGCGGTTCTGTTGCACGCCCAGGTATGCATAAGTCTCTCCAGCGCAAAGGTATCGTATGGCGCTTCTATCAACGAGCTCAGAATCTTCCGGGATGCCATTAAGTTTTCCTCGCTTCAAATAAACCTTGGCGCATTTGTCTAACCCAAATTCCATTCCAATTTCCTTAGTATATCGTTCGACAATCCCCAGAGCTAGATGCAGTTGCTCTCTGGTTTTAGCATAGATCTTAAGATCGTTCATGTAAAATACATGAGTGACCTTGTACTTTCGATCTGCAGGTTTGCCGCACAAGTACCCGTCGGAATGGCGAAGTGCTCGAGATAGTGACAATAATGTAAGTCAAAAGAGGAGTGGGCTCATGGTTTCGCCCTGAAAGACACCTCTCTGAAAGGTGATCTCGTTAGTTGTCACACGATTTTTTCCAGATGAGATAGTAAATCTGGTTTTCCAAAGCGGCATCAATCTCTCTATGCACCCAACTATTTGCGGATGAACCTTTAAGATTTCCAAAGGACAGATGATAAGTCCATGGGATGTCGAATCGAAAGCTTTCCGATAATCAATACAGGCCATCGATTGGTCACACTGGTAGAATCCTGCATCTTTGCAGATACATCTATTGATGAGTAGGTTCTACCGACATCCGGCTACGCCTTTCTTTGACCCTCGTGGTTCATACATTTCTTGCCACACAGGTTCAATTGCCCGAACAATCCTATCATTTAAGATAGCTGTGAATATCTTATAAAGCGTGTTCAGACAATTTATTGGTCTGTAATTCTTCGGGTCAGCTAAGTTGCTTATTTTCGGCAGAAGTATTGTGCGCCCTTCCACAAACCACTCTGGAATCGGCTCTTCCGACTTGAAATATGAGGTGAAAATACGGGCCAAATGCTGATGGGTTGAAGAAAACTTCTTCTACCGGAAGGATTTGATACAATCTGGTCCAGGTGCGGAATAGTTCTTCATTCCCTCTTAATACTTTTTTCACTTCTTCGGTAGTGATGGGTGGGCATTCTTTATCAGGTGTTATGAGGGCAACACATAATTCCTTGAAGCTTTTTATATTTTCTGAGTCTTCGTCCAGTCTGTGCTGAACTTCGTAGACTTCTCTCCAAAATACGTCGACCTCCTCTGGTTTGGGTGGGTGTTCGACAGTAACTGAAGGATCTTGGGAGAGCCGAGATAAGTCAGAGAGAAACTGTTGATTTTCTCTGACCCACCTCTCCCTCCGCTCTAGACTTCTCTTAGCATCAGATTGTATCCGTATTTTCTCAACAATATGCTGTCTGATGGTCAGCAGGTTTGACTTGTTGAGTGTGATAACGGGTCCCGAGTTCGCGCGCGAACTTTCGAACCTTGGCGGTAAAATTCCTGCCAGATGTGATGTAGTCAATCACACACTGAATGCGGGACGCGTACTGTC
>NC_046662.1:31427089-31428198 GCF_010883055.1 Belonocnema kinseyi | reverse complement strand
CTACGTAAACAAATTTTGAATTGACATATGTAAAAATATCCATATATTTCACTGCGATTTTTTGATTTTCAAGAACAGATAGGCCCTGATTATTTTCATAGATTAATAGCTTTGGGTGCTCGGTTCTCATCAGCAAGATATTGCATACAGGCATTAATGACTTTTATGCCAATACAAATGTTATATCATCTGTTACCAGATACCTATTTTATCAGAGCTAGAACGTCGGCCAGTAATACGTGACCTGATAAGCGCAAAGCGAGGATGAGATTTTTGTATGCGTATTGTCCTCTTGTTCTAATTGTTAACATAATGTCTCTAATTGTAAATGGGTTGGCAAGATCCGTACTCCATTTTGGAATGTTTCTATCATCGTGATTAAAAATTCCAGTTTTAATTAAAAATGGCCAGAGAACAATCATGTCGACTGAATAAGCAAATACATCAATAAGAGCCTCGATTTGTTTACGATGCATTGGATCCATTTGTCTGAAATAAATATTTTACTGCATATATTTTAATACGTCTGCTAAAACTCCGTGATCCGATAATTGAAGACTCAGAATCAAATTTTCATAGGCTTTTGGTCCTCTTGCTTTAATTTTCAGAATTATGTCCCTAGTTGTTTCTATGCTTCTAAGGTTTTGTGCTCATTTAGGAATATCACTGTCATTTCTTTCGAAAATTTCCGTGTAGATTAAATAAGGCCATAACATAAGCAGACCAATTTGATGCATAAAAACGACGATAAGAGAGTGTATACATTGACAATGGATGGGATCCATCTAAAATATTTAAAATGATAAGGGGTTGTCGTTTAATTATTATTAATGGTTTAACATTTTATATGTGAACGCTTAAGTCTATTGACGTGTACTACTGAAGGTTTGCCTTTTATGTCATTTTCACGTTTCCTTTTCCTAATATCTCTATGACTTCGTAAGGTCCTTTATATTGATCATCAAATTTTTTCATGGGTTCCTTTTTAATTAATAAAAATACGTTAGCTCCAGTATTTATTTCTAATGGATTAACTTTTCGATCGTGATATATTTTTGACTCTTCCTTAGCCGCAATTAAATTTTGTGTTGCTTGAGATCTCATTGTAT
>NC_046662.1:31425743-31426989 GCF_010883055.1 Belonocnema kinseyi | reverse complement strand
TACGCCAATTAGCACAAATGGTAAGTTCCGACAGTGCCTACAAGTGTGCCTACTGGCCGCTAGATGGCAATACCGGTTTCATATGTATACACCTGGTAGAGCGTTTGTAAGATAAAAATTTTGCACTAGGAAATTACGGAATTAATGGAATTCAAGGAATTTACCGAATTTAAAGATTTCAAATATTTCAAAGATTCACGGAATTCGTGGAAATGAAGGAATACACGAAATCGATGCGATTCGCAGAATTCATGAAGATTACAGAAATCATGGAATCAGCAGAATTTATGGAATTCAAGCTACTTACGAAATTTATGATATTTACGGAATGGATGGAATTCAAGCTACTTACGAAATTTATGATATTTACGGAATGGATGGAATTCAAGAAATTTATAGAATTCAAGGAAATTATGGAATTCGCGGAATTCACGAAAGTCATGGAATTCACGGAATTCATGGAATTAAAAGAATTCGCGAAGTGTATGTCGTTCATGAAATTCACTGAGTTTATGGAATTGAAGGTATTCCAGTAATTCGCGGATTCAATGGAATTCATGGAATTGAAGGTACCCATGGAATTGATGAAACTCAAGGAATTGATGGAATTCCAAGAATTCACTGAAAACATGATATTCGAAGAATTCGCTGAAAAATCAAGGAATTCACTGGATTCCCGAAATTCCCGAAATTCATCGAATTGATAGAATTCACCAAATTCAAGAAATTGATAGAATTTTCGGAAATCAAGGAATACGCTTAATTGATAAAATTCGTTGAATTCACGGAATTCAAAAAAATTTTGCAATCGAGTGTAGCCAGAGAATTTGAAGGAATTTATGGAATCCATAAATTCCGTGATATCCATGAATTCTGTGAATTCCACGATTTCCTTGAATTTCACGAATTATCTCATTTCCGCGCATTGCTTGAATTCCGTAAAGTCCATGAATTCCATGAATTTCTTGAATTTCATAAATTCCTTCAGTTCCGTGAATTCTTTGGATTCCGCAAATTCCTTGAATTCCGTGAGTTCCTTGGTTTCGGTGAATTCTTTGAATTCCGTGAATTCCAAAATTTCGTGAATTTAATTAATTGCGTTAATTCCTTAAATTTTGTGAATTCCCTAACTTTCATGAATTGCGTGAATTTCATAAATTCTGTGAAATCATTAAATTCGATGAATCTCGTGAATTGGTTAAATTCTGTGCATTTTTTAATTTCGCGAATTCCTCAAATTTCTTTA
>NC_046662.1:31424145-31425643 GCF_010883055.1 Belonocnema kinseyi | reverse complement strand
ATTAACATCAAAGTGTTAGTGGGATCTAGCAAATTTTATAAAACTTCGTTTAATTTTCTTATAATTAAGGCTTTGCGGCTAAGAATTTATGCGATTAAAGAACAAAGCTACACATTCTATAAAAAAACGATCAATAATATATTGATAGATTTTTTTTAGGTGAACTACACAAACATTGATATAATGTTATTTAACATTATTATTTCCCTAAATCATATCTGAAATTTGTCTTTAAACCATTTTTATAGGACACGCAGTTTTTATTTTCATCGTGAAAAATAAAATTAAAAATGACAGAATCATATTTTTTGAAATATCATTGGAAATACAATCAAATGTTCACGTTTTTTTTTTCTAAATTAGATCTACAATTTCGCGTTTGAGAATTTTTTAATAGGACGCGCACTTTTTTCAAATTATAAAAACAACAATGGTAAAAATGTTTTCAATTCTGCAACACTTCTACAGGGCCTTTACATTAGAAGCGTAATGTAAAATAACAGACATTGCATTGCAACGGCGAAATTGCAATACATAAGTTGCAAGTGCTGTAAATCGTGAAGTCACCATCCAGCTTTCCAAGACATGTATTAGAGCATTTGTAAGATAAAAATTTTGCACAAGGAAATTACGGAATTAATGGAATTCAAGGAATTTACCGAATTCACTGAATTCAAAGATTTCAAAGATTCACGGAATTCGTGGAAATGAAGGAATACACGAAATAAATGCAATTCGCGGAATTCATGAAGATTACAGAAACATGGAATCAGCAGAATTTATGGAATTCAAGCTACTTACGAAATTTATTATATTCACGGAATGGATGGAATTCAAGAAATTTATAGAATTCAAGGAAATTAAGGAATTCGCGGAATTCACGAAAGTCATGGAATTCATGGAATTAAAAGAATTCGCGAAGTGTAATTCGCGGATTCAATGGAATTCATGGAATTGAAGGTACTCATAGCATTGATGGAACTCAAGGAATTGATGGAATTCCAAGAATTCACTGAAAACACGATATTCGAAGAATTCGCTGAAAAATAAAGGAATTCACTGGATTCCCGAAATGCACGGAATTCATCGAATTGATAGAATTCACCAAATTCAAGAAATTCATAGAATTTTCGGAAATCTAGGAATACGCTTAATTGAAAAAATTCGTTGAATTCACGGAATTCAAAAAATTTTTGGAATTGCCTGTAACCAGACAATTTGAAGGAATTTATGGAATCCATGAATTCCGTGATATCAATGAATTCTGTGAATTCCACGATTTCCTTGAATTTCACGAATTATCTCATTTCCGCGAATTGTTTCAACTTCCGTAAAGTCCATGAATTCCATGAATTTCTTGAATTTCATAAATTCCTTCAGTTCCGTGAATTCTTTGGTGAATTTCATAAATTCTGTGAAATCATTAAATTCGATGAATCTCGTGAATTGGTTAAATTCTGTGCATTTTTTAATTTCGCGAATTCCTCAAATTTCTTTA
>NC_046662.1:31421005-31424045 GCF_010883055.1 Belonocnema kinseyi | reverse complement strand
TGAATTTCATAAATTCTGTGAAATCATTAAATTCGATGAATCTCGTGAATTGGTTAAATTCTGTGCATTTTTTAATTTCGCGAATTCCTCAAATTTCTTTAATTCGTTGAATTCCATGAATTGCGTGGATGCCTTGATTTTCTTGAATTCCGTGAATTCCAAGAACTCATTCAATTCGATGTAATCCGTGAATTCCTTGAATTCTGTGAATTTCTTTAATCCTGAAAATTCCTTAAATTATTTTAATCCAGCAAATTTATGGAATTCCGTGAATGAGTTGAATCTCGTGAATACCCTTTATTCTGTATATACAGTGAATTCTATGAGTTCTTCTAATTCTATGCAATCCGTGAATTCCGGGCGTTATATGAATTCTGCAAATTCCTTGAATCCTGTTACTTCTGTGAATTCAACGAATAATTCGATGATTTCCTTGAATTCCATAAATATGCGCGTTTCATACTATATATTAACTAAAGTTTTGGCTCCGACAGAAAATTTCTTTTGTTTTACCATTAAAAAGTGTTCTGAAAAGTGATAAAAATTTTGTTTAATCCATCGATTCAACAGGTGTCGAGATACCTAGCCGCAAGTATAATATATAAGTGTTACTGGCTATTGGATTTGTATTATAAAATTCCAATACATGTGAGGTACCATACCAATGCCAGCATTTGGAATCTATAACATTATGTATTGTAACGTTACCTTGCGTTTCGGGAATAAACTTCCAATACATTTAGTGGAAGTTTCTAACACAAATTTTTAAGAGTGAAGATAATCATAATAATTTTCTTAAATAGCAATGCATACTAAGAACTATAATCATATACATTTATTGAAATAATACATTTGTTAGCTTAGCTGTAAATAGAAATTGATGAAAAAAATATATCACAATTATCACGAAAAAGAAAATGTATTCCTCATTTTGGAATGCCTGAATAAAAAGTCCTGAACCGACGTACGGCAACCTATATAAAATAATCTGATATGGATCAAAGTCCAAATCCGGAAAGAATCGAGTGCGAAGCACGAGATACGTAATGAGAATGTGCTTATTAACACCGTGAAAGCTTTAACAAAAGAGAATTCACAATCGAAAATTCTGCAAATTTTTTAATTTAAGTAGAATTCTCCAGGTACAATTTTGACCTTATATTTTTTAAATATTGGAAATTGAGAAAATCCACCTTGAAATCTCGATAAACAAGAAACTTGAAGACTTTTTTTAATTTAAAAAATTTAAAAAAATTTAAAATAAAAATTTAAAATTTTAACGTTATTAAACTCTATACGAGAAATTATGTTTTTCGAGAGCTGATGAATGAATCATTAACAACACAATTAGTTGTATATTTTTTTCAGTATATAGGAATTTCTAGTCTCTGCGGGCATATAAACGGTCGATTATTTTAAAACCCTCTAATATATACAGTAGACACTAGGATAGTACTAATTTTTCACTCTCTAAATTTGTTTGTTGTCAGATTGCAGTATTGTTCAAATTTCACTAAAAAATCTCAAAATTTTAGTGAAGTCGGTAAGTCGGTAAATCTAATATTGAAACGCAAGAATATGGTTAAAATAATTATGTATTCTCATCAATTGTTTACAACTGGTCAAAGAATAACAATCAACCATACATTTTTAGGGTGAATAACTATAAACCACTCTTATGTGTCACTGAAGAAAATCTTATAAGTCACTTTGAACTCAGCTTAATTTAGTAATTAGAAATATTAACATCTGTTGAATATTTGGTAAGATATAGGAAGTAATTTAAATAAAATAATTGTTGATAAAAATTACAATAATTTGTTAAGATGTTTTCTTGACATGAAAGGTATTTTTCAAAATGAAAATTTATCTTTCTGGATAAATATAACTGTTTATGATTTAAAATAAAAAATGTTATGATTTCAAATATGAGCTGTTATATTTTAAAAGTCAAATATTTAATTACATGAATAAAAATTAAAATACATGTTTGGAAAATAACATTTATGTTGAGGATTCATAATTTTCATTAAAAATTCACCTGTTTGGACGGAGAGTTGACTATGTTGTTGAAAATTCCTATATTCAGTTGAAAATTCGTCTTTCTGGACAGAAAAATAATAATAATCAACTTTTGGGTTTACCAAGATTTATACTTTTACAAAATTAGGTTGATTTAAGTCAAAGATCTTAAGTTCAACTAAAATTAACATAATTTTTCGTAATAGTTATATGGCATTTTAAACTCATCATAATGATATTTATTTTCATTGAGAGATTCGTTCAATTTTCGTTTACTTTGTCCTCTGCAGTAGATTGCAACCAACCATATGGATTTAATCTTATACTGATAGAATATTAAAACTAGTCGTAAACATATTATTAATAAACCTGAACATTAGATTCACAAAAAATGAGTAAGACTTATTCTTACAATAAAAATGCCCTCTGAAATTTTAAATCATTGTAAAAAACAACAAGTCACGGATTGTGAATTCACTCGAGAGAGAGAAAGACAGACAGAGAGAGAAAGAGAGATAATTGCCTATATTAGTGATCAGTTAAATTAACTTTTATAGGTCTCTCTCTTAAAATATATTTTAAATTATTTTACATAATGCAAATTTTTACTTTTTTATCGTTCATCGCACAGCGAGGTTCTGATATTTGAATAAGATATGCAAGATCCTTAATAGAATGCACAATTTTATTTTATTCAAGCTTTCTTGTAGTTTTTGCACTAATCATTTCAATATTTCCATATTATGCTTTTATATAATTCCTTAGTTGAAATTTCCTTTTCGAAATGTTTACCAGCGGTGTTTTCCTATAATTATTTCTATTGTGACGAAAAAACTCATTATTGGCGTAAAACAAAATTCCTCTAATACTTTTTCCTAACGAACATTAGAACATAAACTTTTCCTAGACAACTTTTTTTCAGTCCGTACCAGTTTCCGGGAATGCTTGTAGTAATTATTTGTATTAAGTTGAGAAATCTAAAAATAATGAATAAATGCCGATCTATTAGTTCCAAGCG
>NC_046662.1:31415982-31420905 GCF_010883055.1 Belonocnema kinseyi | reverse complement strand
CACCTTGTAATTCAAAGCGGTAAAACAAAAGAGTTAGCCATAAATAAAGCAGCATTAGGACTCCTTAAATTACTGATACAATATTACGATCTTTGTGATAAAGATGACACAGAAACATATCCAAAGTAGATCAAGACAAAAGATCAGGAAGTTCAAACTAATCCCAGACCCAAATTGGTTCCATGGGAAAATTCTTGCCATTACTGTAATACCCAAGTACATTCTACAAAAGAATGTCTTAGTAATATCATAAAAAATGTTGATAAAACAACGCAAATCTCTCCCCCTACTTAGTTACGAAATTCTCAATTTCTGAATCGACTCCTTCGACCATTCTCGAAACAAACTCCTAGAGCTAAAACCACTCAATTATAAATACATTGTTTTATAATAACTTTTGTTTTCTTTTTACAGCCTTCCGAGAAGCACAATGAATTCAAAACTTCAACTTTCATCTGGTATCTTCTTGATATTATTTCTAGTTATCCTATTGATGCGACAACCTCGTACATCGATTCTATTTTTTCGAACTCATTAGGCGTTTATCTTGAACCTATTATCGATATTCAAATCCTCTCTGAAGAATATTAATTTTTGTTCTATCTAGACGTGTTCGAACTATATCATTTAAAACATCAAATTATTGAAAACTATATTAAACTCATCGCAGGATGTACGGAGAAGTCTGACGTTTGTAATGCGAGTAGTCATAAAATTAATATCAAGTCAGTGACTTATCTTCTTCAAGAAATTTCATTACTTTCTAAACAAACATATAATATTAATAGTACTTCAATGAAAAAAGATCCATTTTTAGAACAAGTTCAGAAGACGTTTGAAAAATTAGAAGAACATCAAGAAACTTCTCTTTATTTACCCGAAGATAATTTATTTCTTATCCCTAATTAGATCTCTCCAAAAATAAAAAAAATTTCTGAAATCATGTCAAGGGTCGAAGACTTTAACGAGGAAATCGGGTTTAATTCCAAGTTCAATAATCCTGCCTTTGAAAATCTAACAAAAGATTTAGACGAGACTATTAAATCCTATGCCTCTCTTTCACGACAACTCCTAGAAGCCCTCACGCATACAGTTACAAATTCATGGCATCCTCTACTCTTTTCCAACTCTTTCCGTAATTTCAAACTAAACCTCTCGACTTCTTTTTTCTTTAACATTCTTCCGTTTTCAAAAATTAAACACTTTATTGTAAAAAAATATTTAGTTTTCATGTTAACTATTTCTGTACCTACTTCAGATAAATTCCATGTATTCAAGCCGCATGCATTTCCTATTTTCTTCGACATTAATAACAAATACACTTTGTCAGTTCACCATAAACCTCAAATTTCTTACCTTGACCCTTCATCAAATAATGCAAACTATTTTATAGCAGACGAACAGTTTATTAAATCATGCTATGAAACTGACATTGGAAACTTTTGCTATGCCAATTATCCAATAGTCAACACTAGAGAAAATCCTCTCTGTGAAATATCAATTATCACTAAAGCCAAACCGTATAATTGTCAATTCTTTGTAAATATTAACAAATATTACTTCTGGAGTCCATTACAAACTTATTATGGCTGGCTCTAATCAATCTTTTTTCTAAAACGATTTCAATTATACTGCCCTGAAAAACCAGACATTTTCATTGATATTTAAAACAACGGAATACTACAATTGAATCCAGACTGTAAAGTAACCCCTGAAATAACATCTTATTATCCAAATAAAAATGTCAAAATATTGGATACCTTAATTTCAACACAAAAATCAACTCTTTTACTTTCCTCCATCAGTTCTTTGCTATACAATTATTCATTGCAACAACCCCAGTTACTTAAAAGAATACTTTATCATTTTGAGCATAAGGAAAACATGCCAATATCTCTTCTTGAAAACGAAATATATATCCTAGAAAAACTTTCTAAAATGCCACAAATTTTGCAAAATGACGAGTTGTTACGTTTTACAAGTCAAGAAATCTTATTAATTTTAACGGAGATAATGTTGTTTACAGTAATTCTACTTGGACTACTTATTTTTAAAATTGGAAAAATTAATAAAAATTTTTAAAACCGAAAACCAATTATGATAGAAATAAAACACATAACTCCATTAAGTTTGACGGACAAGCCTTTTTGACGAAATCAAATTTCAGTTTAAAAAAAACAACAATAACAAAAAAGTAGGAAAATTGAGATCTAAGATTACATAATTATGTATCAAGTTACTTCTGAAACATATTAAATCTAACAACCACAAAATAAAAAAAAAAGAAATAAAAAAGAAATAAACCAACAAAAACAAATTCAAAAAATATATGTATATAAATAAAAACAAAAAAAATATATTAAAAAAAAATGTTGTTAGAAAATAAATATATATAATAATTTCTTTTTTTTACATTACTAACAAAAATTACTATACTATAATTTAATCAGGTGTTTCGCTCCTTAATATTATATTTAAATTATTCACGTAATTCGATCTAATTTAATCAAAATATCACTTTTTTAACACTATTTTTTTTCTTTCTTCTTTTAGTCATCATATTTACACTATAGACAAAATATGAGCCATATTTATGGATAATAATAACCTAAAATTTACAATAACTTAAATTCTATCAGTCTTCGGAATCACTCAATTCATGATACTGAAAAAAGACCAGATTTGAGAAAAATTGAATATTAAATAAACAAAATTAGTTCATTCTTAAATAATCTCACCTCTTCGATTTCATTGTTCATTATCCTATATCTACCTTCATTGAATAGAAAAATGGAATTCAAATCTATATTTTTGAACATTTCTTGTAAATATATTTTATTTGCCTCAATTCCTGGCATATTTAGCACTAACCAGTCCCAAGGCAGTAGGACTATCGTTCCCTTCAGAAAAATTTCCCGATCCTTTCGAGATAATTTCCAAGTCGTTTTTTGACCTGTCCATTTCTCCTGAGAACTCCCACTCTAAAATTATAAAAATAATCAGTAAAATTATTACTTTTTAAAATATATAACACCCTTTATATAAACATTTAAGATTAAATTAATTCTAAACTCACCTTAACAATCTCGGAACCTCGAAATAGCCAGCGTATTCCACCTGATGAAAAGAGTATTTCGGCTTCTGGATTTTTCTTAAATTTTTTAGAAAGTGGCGCCGAATACTCGTCAACCGTCATCCTTCTCACACTTTTCCATTCAGGCGGAATCTTTACGGCTAATTGTCCCAACGGCATGTCCATATTTTTTTGTTTGAAATTTACAAGCTAAAATTAATCAAATAAAAAATATATATAAAATTCTATAACCATTATATAATAATATTTTTTTAATTTAGTATTAAATTTATAAGCTTACTTTTTCTAATTTTCTTTCATTGGAAATACGATAAAACTACTGATTGATAAAAAAAACTCCATCAAATCCGTGAATTATGAATTGACTTCTCACCCTATCCATCAATTTTAATTTTTCGTGTGTCTCCAAAATCTTCCATTCATATGGACATTTAATATCCATATTTTGGAGGAATAAAGTTATTTTTTCATCTTCTACATTCCGGAATAAATTGTTTAATCGTTCTTTACCAATGTTTAAAATTGCCGTAATGACAAAATTAGTCACCGGCACACTTTCTATCCTATTTTCGTCCATTATTTCACCGTTTTTTCACTAATATCCGCATTGTTATAATCCACCAAATGCGATACTTCATTTAAAAGATTTTCAAAATCCTCACTCACTGCTTCTTCCACGTTCTCACTCACTTTTTTCTTATGCACTTTCAACCCAACCTCTTCCAATTCTCTTAGAACCTCATTAAAATCGCAAAAACTTTTAATTTCTTCAAAAAATTCAAAACAATCAATATAAAAAGAATCTAATTGATCTGGACTCATGATTTGTTTTTGTTTTTTTCCCTTCCATAATCACGATAAAACTCTGATAGACTAAACTCTGAATCTTGATCAAAATATGAGATCCCCGAAAAACCAAATCTCAAAATTTTATGACTTTTCAACCAATCCTTTTCCTGCATCTTCTCTTCTTCAAGTTAACTACTAATTTTGTCGTAAAAATCCTAAGATATACGTTGCCGTTAAATCCACATTATCTCAATCGACGGGACTCAGTTTTATTACAATTCATTCCGGACCACATAACATATACAATTTTTTTTAATAGCCATTAAACGGCAAATATAAACTTTCTATACAAACTTTTAAGAATATTTCTTTCTTATTCTTCTCTATACTATTAGAAGAATAGTTCTTGCAAAATAATCACTTTTGTCAATGTAAAAATTATTTTTCTGATGGGAAGCTACATAATTTTACTAGTTTTTTTAAAAGTACTTTAATTACATCCAATTTTTTATTTTTTTATTTTTAATGCATACCTGTTTTATGAAAATTACGTAAAACTGGATTTTCCTTTGAAATTTTGTAGAATAATGATCCCGACTGCAAAAGAACCAACAATTACTAACTCAAGATTTATAGATGGCGTTCTTCCAAGCAACAATCCTATTTTTTACGGTCATTTGATTAATAATTATTGTTTCGAGATGGAAGCAACAATTGTTTTTATTTATTGTAATAACAAAACAATGAAACGTTTCTGCCCTTTTTGTTTTGCAACATTAACGCAAGGAGAACAAGAAGAGTTAGATTTTCATTTAGAATGGCATTCTATGGCTAAGTTTAATATACACACTAAATGCTATAAATGCGGCGTGGAACCAATTAAACCACGATGCCAATCAACTGAATGTTTGTTATGTTTTGAAGAATTCCTGGTTAGCCGGAAGGCTATTTTAAGAAATGAAGAGGTTATGGTAACAGAACATTCATAATTTGTTTTAATCCCCCTCTATATATAACTCTCTTACTTCTTTTTCTCTTCT
>NC_046662.1:31413752-31415882 GCF_010883055.1 Belonocnema kinseyi | reverse complement strand
TATAAAAAAAGAAAAACAATTATTGTGTTATTTATCGTGATTTTCAAAAGATTATAAACTTCAATGGACTTATTTTGAAGCAAACATGAACTCAAAGTAAATTTTTATTAATGTATGTATGAAACATTCACTGTTTAAAAATCTTAATAATTGGCGATTTTGTCTAGTTCATAATTGAAACTTACATTATATTTTCAATTTCTTTGAAAATAAATGCTATGTATTTACATTTAACATTATATTCTTTTGAAACACGGTTTTTCTTTCTAAAACTATAAAACATATCCTACTTGGTTTCTTCATAAAAACATTCTAATAAATAAATAGATTATATAATATGACATCGGTTATTGCATAAGTAGCTCAAATTAAACAAATGATTATAATTCATCGTTTTCAGTACATATAAACGGAAATTTGATATTTAAATATTTATGAAGATATATAAATATTATTTATGTCTTTATGTTTTTAGCAAAGCCTTTTTTCTTCTCAGTCAATGCTAAGAAGTCAATGCTAAGAATATTAAATTTCTACATTGTTTACAAAATATTCAGAGTGTACTTAGCGATCCTTAAAAAAATTAAAATATGTTTTTGTATTGCTATTTGGCAGTTTATCCAAATTTTAAGTTTTATTCTCATTTTGTCAGAATCGTTCAAAATGTATTACTGAATTCGATAACGCGAAAATCATATCATGCAAATTTTACTAAATTTTGATAATCTTAGAAATAAAAATATAAGACTAGGGTGGTCTGAAAATGTATGGAAAAATTTTTTTGCATGCTAGTGGCCAATGACCCCACCCCCGATTTTGTTCCAAATCCAAAAAAAGAAATTCTATAATTTTCTATTTTTTTATTTTTTTATTTTATCAGTTGCCGGTTTTGAGTTAAAGTTTCCTACACCCCTAGGAGTACCTGAAAACTACCCTTAAAACAAAAAATGTGGATTCTTCATGAAGTCGACCATTTGAAGAATGTATTCTCGTCTTTTTTTACTTAAAATGATTAATATTCGTCTAGTGGAATATTTATTATCCTTGGGTAATGAATTTTTAATTATTTAAACAAATGGCATTTGTTTGAAGATTTTTTTGTTAGAAAATTCGTTTTCTACGCTAAAAATTATTACTATTATTCTAGAGAAATATTTAATAACATTTGTTCATTAATTGTTTATTATTTAAAAAATTTAATTTGTTTAAACAATTTTTTTGGTAAATTCTTTTTTCCTTACAAATTATTACTATTGGCCTGGTGGAATATTTTTTAACATTAGCTCATAAATTTTCAATTATTTAAACAAATAAAATTTGTTTAAATATTTTTTAAATAAAAATTATTAATATTTCTTCAGTTGAATATTTAGCAACATTGTTTGATAAACTTTTTGAAAAATAAAAAAAAATAAGAATCATTACTTAAATATAACTGATAAATTAATTGTTATTAAATTAATTATTAAATAGTAATTAATTATTACTGATGAATATTCCACCAGACCCACAGTAATATTTTTTGTTTAAAAAAATTCAAAACGAAATTATTCAAACAAATTTCATTTGTTTAAATAATTGAAAATGAATGAACTATTGTCAATAAATATTCCACTAGAACAATAGTCATAATTTTGAGGAAAAAAACTAATTTAAAAAAAAAATCCAAACAAATTGCATTTTATTAAACAATTACAAATTAATAAACCAACGGAATTAAATATTTTACTAGACTAATAGTAATAATTTTATGAGGAGGGGGAACAAATTTTTGGTAAAAAAATCAAAGCAAATAGATTTTTAAAAAATAGTTATTAATTAATTAACCAGTGATAATAAATATACCACTAGACGAATAGTAGTAATTTTAAGGAAAGAAAACGAGAATACACTGCTCAAAAGGTCGATTTCATGAAGAATTTGGAGCGAAATTGGGGAGAGCCTTGCTCTGTAAAGAAAAAAAGCGTTTTTAAACACCCTGATGAACACTAACAGAGGAATAAAATTTATTCTTATTATTTTTTTTAAACGCTTGGAACTAATAGATCGGCATTTATTCATTATTTTTAGATTTCTCAACTTAATACAAATAATTACTACAAGCATTCCCGGAAACTGGTACGGACTGAA
>NC_046662.1:31410342-31413652 GCF_010883055.1 Belonocnema kinseyi | reverse complement strand
TCTTTAATCGCATAAATTCTTAGCCGCAAAGCCTTAATTATAAGAAAATTAAACGAAGTTTTATAAAATTTGCTAGATCCCACTAACACTTTGATGTTAATTAAATTAATTGACCCTCTGACTATTTTTTTGGGTCTAAACCCTACAATTTAAAACATTTAATAAACATTTAATAAACAAATAATCGGAAAATTAAATTAATCTTCATGAAAAATCATCTATCAAGAAGACTCACTTATCAAAGAATTACCATTTTTACAACGCTAATTTAAACTCTGAGCGATGGTGTAATTTTCTTCCTAATAATATTTTTATGAAGGGATGAAAATTAAGCTTTTTTTATCTATTTCTAAATAAGACTAGGTGGGACACTGACAAAATATTGAAGATTCGAGAACCGTAAGACTTTTTATTGCAATTATTTTTTAATGTAGTTACATGTGAGATTTGGATCCGACTTTGGATCGCAAACAATAAATTTTATAGCTCTACACGATTCTACATTCCCTTGACTGAATGGTTAATGCAAACGATTTTTATCTACCGAGAGCTTATATTCTGTACTCTAAAATACATTTTGATTGTGCGGCGGCTGCCTACTGGAGCGTCTCTCATTTCATTATCGTTCAATTCCATGATCGCGTGGGTACCCATGTTTATTTTAACACGTTTTATTAACCGACCAATATATTTATATATTCCAGCCAGAACATTATAAGTCTCTAATATGGCAAATACGTCTCCATCGGATGTTGATAGTACAATTTGTTCTTCATTTGGAACAGGGCTATACAATGCAGGTCCTGTTTTTATTTTGATCGATTTATCGCCAGGGAAAGTGTATCTTCGAAGTTCGAATGTCAGCTCCGAAGTCCAATAGGATGTAAGCCGAATAAATGGTAGTTGTTCAAGTTCACATCCATTTCCGTCAGGAGAAGGAAGCCTTGCAGGTGGTGCTATAGATTTGATTTCAGGAAGAGCCCCTAAGGGAGGAGATCTGGACCTAACACGGAGTGAAGTCTCAGCACGACTTACAGATCTCTCAGGTAAATAATGTCTTTCAGTAGAAAAAGAAGAAGATCCGTTACGAGAAACTTTAGAAGGAGCGTCACTATCGGGTAAATGCTTAGACTGCGAACTTAACTCTGCAACAAGAAAGAAAAGATTATGTTTTTTAAGCAATAAGTTATCCAATCAAAGTTTTTTATTGGCGAAGCCCTCACGGAGGGGTTCGGCTTGCGGAACCTCCTGTAAAGAGAAAAAGAGCTCTTACAAAAATATATTGGTGCTTCACACAGCTCGAGTGGCGACGAATTATCGCAACCACTTTTTTCTATTTGGGTCAAACACTTTAAACCATGTTCTGATCGATTTGATATTGCATTATAATAAGGTTAGGAAATTGAATTTTAGAGCTAGCTAGTAGATATAGAGATGGCTGCACTTAAGCTCCATGGTCGCTGGGTGCTTTATAAACCTGTTTTGTTGGAAATAGTGTTATTTTATATCCATAGGTAAATAAGTTGTACGCTCATCACGTATGAAAGCATTTCATGAGGTATTAAGGTTTTCGAAAAAGGTATTGATTTACTAGCGATAAGCTTCTTAAATAATAACAAAATCCATTTTTCGGCCAAGCTATGCGACATCAGAAAAACATATTTATAAAAAGAATTGTTTAATTCAAAAACATCAAAAACTATTCAACATACGAAAAAAAGAATCAATAATAAAATGTTGCTTTTCAGAAATTTGTACTTTGCAGACCTACAAAATCTCTTCTAAATCCGTTTGATGGGTCTCTGGAGAATTTTAGATATTTCAGACATTTTTATGAAAAAATTTTATTTTAAGAAAGCCTACAAAGTCGTCTTTTATTTTGAGAGAACTTGCCACTTTCCTTTCAAACATTGAAAATGCGATTGATTTCCAAAAATACCTTCCAAATCACCTATTTTAGTACAGTCTTATAATAATAAGAATATTACTTACGACAAACTTATCATACGATAATTAATGATGTTACTAGGTTTTACAAAATCCCGTGTGCCTACCGCTAACACGGCCTGACCGAGGGAGGGTCAGGTGTGGTAACCTAGCCACAAGACGGCTGCCACTTACCTGTTCGTCCCGCCTGAATAAACCGAGTCCGCGGCCCACAAACTTTTAAAACTCCACTACGCTGTCCTGCCGTTACCTAGCAGGAATGCCCGCTTCATATCTACACGAGACACTAGATGAGGGGAGGGATAATTCTCTCGGGCGAGAGAGAGAAAGTTACTTAAAACATATAGGTTTCATAAAAAACTAGACCCTATTTAGGATTATAATAATAAAGAAGAGCACAGTTTGATTATAGTCAAAACGACTAGTCGTTAAGAGACTCCCCTGATTCACTCCTGAAAATCTACAAGCTACCTCGGCTCACTGTGGTCAGGCTGGGTACCCCCTGTTATCCCCCTGACATTCTACAAACTATTTTGACTGATGGTTGTCAGGCTGGGAATGCCTAGTCAACCCTCTGACAATCTATAGGCTATTCTTGCTACTCGTTGTCCGGCTGGGAATTCCTAGTCAACCGCCTGACAATCTACTGGCTACTTTTACTAATTGTTGTAAGGCTGGGGATGCCTAGTCAACTCTCTGACAATGTACAGACTATTTTACTACTTGTTGACAGGTCGGGAATCCCCACTCAACCTCCAGGCAATCTGCTGACTATTTTAACTAACGGTTACCAGGTTGGGTATGCCCAATCAAACCCCTGACAACCTATATACGCGCGAGTTAACTTATTGTCAAGCTGAGAACATCCTGACAATATACTAAGAATTTACAGACACGCGAGTTAACTTACTGTCAGGGTGAGAACATCCTGACAATATTCTAAGGATTTACAGACACGCGGAGAGAGAACACGACTTTGGGAACTCGCACATCTTGTGGGGAAATTCGAGTTCCTGGCTCTGACTCGTAGTTGGCTTCCCTCAGAGAATTTTTCGGTCTTTGCCGTACCTCGGCTCTCAAGTCGACTCTCTCGTTTCTTCCCCCGCTTTCCTCGTCGTACCACTGTGTTCCGTCGGAGTTTGCCAACTACCTGCGTGGCCTCCGTTGATTGGTTGGTGCCAACGGACGAGCTATAATGAGGTCTTCCGCCAATGTGTGCCTTATGCGATAGAATCCGCCTCGCCAATTGGCTCTGGCCTACAGACCGCTGGGGTTGCTATTGGATGTGGATTCGCCATCTTTAACATGGCTGTCAGCCTCCTCTCTTCTGCCAGAATGTGGTTGTTCTTTTACGTAGTGTTGC
>NC_046662.1:31408476-31410242 GCF_010883055.1 Belonocnema kinseyi | reverse complement strand
GGACATATAGAAAAAATTTTATATTTCTCTTCAGAAATGACGCCCCCAACCGAAGAAATTCCATTAGAAGCAGACAGAGCAGAAATGATAACGACAACTTTCCAAATCAATTTTAATACATATGCTGAGTTGATGTGTTTCTTTTGTTGTTCAGTGTTGATAGGTATACCATTGACCTATCAACCCAGAAAATATGGCACTTTTATTTGCAAGGAGTGCTATGACACAAAGATTGAAGAAACGGAACAATCAGATTGCGCACAACTAATCGACCCTCATTTAGCATCCGAATCCCCACACCTTTTTTACTGTTGCGTCTGCAAAAGACAATTATTTGTAGTTCGCAGTCGGGCACAAGACTGTGAAACATGCGTTCGCAAATTGCTTCGACGATACAATCGAAGAAATGCCAGCATTCTGCCCGATGCGAATACGTAAGTGTATTTGGACGTTAAAACCAACATACTCAAAGAGTATGTCACCTTTTATTACGGAATTCTTTATACCGGCTCTCCATTAAAAAAATAAACAATGATAAATGAGATAATTTTATATAGTCCAATATGTTCGAAAAAAGCAAACCAGATATTAAAATTTGATCACTGAAAATAAAAAATACATTTTTTTAAATTTAGTGCCAAAATTATGTACATTTTGCAACCTAACGTAATGCTATTATCGATAAATACGATTTTCATATTTTAAATGCGAATTTAATATTATTGTTGTAACGCTGCATATTTGAATAAATTTTACTTTAAAATCTACGATATGTTGTATAAAAATGAAGAATAAATAAAATAATCAAATAAACAGTTTCTCTAACTACTGGTCGAATGAATATCATCTACCATAACACCATGTAATTTAAATTAATTACCGATGCCATGTTATCTACAAATCAAAAGATTGATGTTTTTTTACAGATAACATGGCAATGGAAATAAACCTCTCGAAATGTTCAGCTCTACAAACCCTTAATGAAATAAACACCGAATACGATTTTTCGAAACCCGTTTTCATTGTTAAGACACTAGGTCACCACGCCGAATAGCCACCATTTGTGACAAAATGCATAATACATAAAAATAATGTAAAATTTGTATATGAAGGTGAGCCTGCATCTACAAAAAAGGATGCGAGACAAATTGCTGCCCGCTATATGTTAGAAGCGTTAGCAGCAAAATTTATGTTTTGCGAAGAAAATTAGACTGAAGTAGAGAGCAAAATTAATCATAATGTAAATGTGAACATAATTGCCGATGCTCAAGTTTATACAAGTAAAATAAAACTTCACAAATGGTCGAACACATGTGCAAAATGTTACGAGAGAGGACACTTAGCTCCATATTGCTTCCCTCCACGTAGAAACTATAGATATAACATGTAATTTTTCATTTTAAGACACTAAAATATAATTTTGTATTAACCGTTGTTATATATGTTATTTTTATAAATATAAACACATATGGAATAATTATACCTACTTCTTTAATCTTGTATTTATGACGACCTTTCTACCATACGTTCGAGCGCGGAGTTCGCACCATGTGGGACTCTGAAGCCCCACCTGGACGCTTCATCCGGCATTCGACTTAGGGGGGACGTGTCACGTCCCGTGACGTATGTATATATATACATATATATTTATATATTCACATGATTATAATAATAAAGTCTAAATAAATATACAGCAAATATTGTATCAACAAGTTGTAAGCTGACGAGAATAGATATAACCAGAACATTGTAAGTAGTAGTATATA
>NC_046662.1:31403598-31408376 GCF_010883055.1 Belonocnema kinseyi | reverse complement strand
TTAGCCATTGAAACGAAGCATGTGTGAACTCGGGCGTTGTCGTGATGAAAGAGAATATTTTTCTCGCCAAATGTGGTCGTTTTTTTTTAATTTCTTCTTTCAACTGCTCTAATAATGATGCATAATATTCACAAGTGATTGTTTTACCCTTTTCCAAGTAGTCAATAAGTACAATTCCACGTGCATCCCAAAAAACTGTAGCCATAACCTTACCAGCTACTATTCTCAGCTGAGAGCAAACGCGGCACCCATCTTGCCGATAGCTTTTTCATGCCTAATTTTTCATGTAGAATTGAAACAATTGCACCTATAGATATCCTTGTGGCCTCAGCTAACTCATGCACTTTCAATCTTCTATCCTTCAACACTATATCGTGGATTTTATTGATGATTTCGGGAGTACTTGCTTCTACGGGCCTTCCTGAACGTGGTTCGTCGCTTATTGATGTACGACCACGCTTAAATTCATTTACCCAGTTATAAATCGTTGCTAAGGCAGGGGCAGATGTGCCATAAACTGAGTCCAATTCATTTTTTATCTCAAATGGAGTTAAACCCTTTAAATGAAAATGTTTGATTACCGCTCTGAACTCGTTTTTTTCCATTTTTCTTAACGAACAATTTTTTTTTCAATTGGTTATAAAAACACGTAAACTCAGAAGATGTGGACTGTGACTGCACCATATATCTAGTCGGGAGTGGTGCTGACTGAAAACAGATGATTTGGAGCGATTCTCGCGCCATCTGTTGGTCATTCTAAGGACTTATTGAACTACCCTCGTAGTATATTTTAATATAGAACTCGAAAAGAATCACTTTAGAAAACTTAAAAAAAAAATAATAATAAATTTTATTCCTCTGTTAGTGTTCATCAGGGTGTTTAAAAACTTTTTTTTTCCTTACAGAGCAAGGCTCTCCCCAATTTCGCTCCAAATTCGAAAAATGAAATTCCCTAATTTTTATTTTTTTATTTTTCGATTTTAGCATGCGCCGGTTTTAAGTGGAAGTTTCCCATCTAAAATGCAAAGGCAAACATCACTTTTTTGAGTTTTTAGAATAATTTTTTAGGGCTTGAAAAAATGTGATGGGAAAGTATTGGGGCTTTTTGAGAATTATCCAACGCAGAAATTTATGTATCATACTTATGGGGTTGATACCTCTAGCATACCCTTATGAGTACCTGAAAACTACCCTTAAAACAAAAACTGTCAATTCTTCATGAAATCGACCTTTTGAGCAGTGTATTCTCGTTTTCTTTACTTAAAATTACTACTATTCGTCTAGTGGTATATTTATTATCACTGGTTAATTAATTAATAACTATTTTTTTTAAATCTATTTGCTTTGATTTTTTTACCAAAATTTTGTTCCCCCTCCTCTTAAAATTATTACAATTAGTCTAGTAAAATATTTAATAACGTTGGTTTATTAATTTGTAATTGTTTAATAAAATGCAATTTGTTTGGATTTTTTTTGAAAATTAGTTTTTTTCCTCAAAATTATGACTATTGTTCTAGTGGAATATTTATTGACAATAGTTCATTCATTTTCAATTATTTAAACAAATGAAATTTGTTTGAATAATTTCGTTTTGAATTTTTTTAAATAAAAAATATTACTGTGGGTCTGGTGGAATATTCATCAGTAATAATTAATTACACCAGGCCAATAGTAATAATTTGTACGGAAAAACGAATTTACCAAAAAAATTGTTTAAACAAATTGAATTTGTTTAAATAATAAAGAATTAATGAACAAATGTTATTTAATATTTCTCTAGAGTAATAGTAATAATTTTTAGCGGAGAAAACGAATTTTCTAACAAAAAAATCTGCAAACAAATTCCATTTGTTTAAATAATTAAAAATTCATTACCCAAGGATAATAAATATTCCACTAGACGAATATTAATCATTTTAAGTAAAAAAAGACGAGAATACATTGTTCAAATGGTCGACTTCATGAAGAATCCACATTTTTTGTTTTAAGGGTAGTTTTCAGGTACTCGTAGGGGTGTAGGAAACTTTAAGTCAAAACCGGCAACTGATAAAATAAAAAAATAAAAAAATAGAAAATTAGAGAATTTATTTTTTCGGATTTGGAACAAAATCGGGGGTGGGGTCATTGTCCTCTAGCATGCAAAAAAAAATTTCCATGCATTTTCAGACCACCCTAGTGTTATATTTTTATTTTTAAGATTATCAAAATTTAGTAAAATTTGCATGATATGATTTTCGCGTTATCGAATTCAGTAATACATTTTGAACGATTCTGACAAAATAAGAATAAAACTTAAAATTTGGATAAACTGCGAAATAGGAATACAAAAACATATTTTAATTTTTTTAAGGATCGCTAAGTACACTCTGAATATTTTGTAAACAATTTAGAAATTTAATATTCTTAGCATTGACTTCTTAGCATTGACTGATAAGAAAAAAGGCTTTGCTAAAAACATAAAGACATAAATAATATTTATATATCTTCATAAATATTTAAATATCAAATTTCCGTTTATATGTACTGAAAACAATGAATTATAAGCATTTGTTTAATTTGAGCTACTTATGAAATAATCGATGTCATATTATATAATCTATTTATTTATTAGAATGCATTTATGAAGAAACCAAGTACGATATGTTTTATAGTTTTAAAAAGAAAAACCGCGTTTCAAAAGAATATAATGTTAAATGTAAATACATAGCATTTATTTTCAAAGAAATTGAAAATATAATGTAAATTTCAATTATGAACTAGACAAAATCGCAAATTGATAAGATTTTTAAACAGTGAATGTTTCATACATACTTTAATAAAAATTTACTTTGATTTCATGTTTGCTTCAAAATAAGTCCATTGAAGTTTGTAATCTTTTGAAAATCACGATAAATAACACAATAATTATTTTTTTTTTTTTAGAAAAATATTTACGTCAAAAAATGTGTATGTTCACTGAAAAATATGTATATTCCATCTAAACTAATTTGTTTCCGATAAATACTTATCTTTGTATCCAATAAATACTTTAAACTTCACAAAAAAATCGTAAAAACACTTTTATGCAAAAATTAAAATGCATATTTAAAATCGTACCTATTCTTGCTCGTTCGTATTTTTGTCACCAGGTGGCGTATCTAAGTTTAACTATTCCCAATACACTCAGAAAAATGATTGAATGTATTCTATTTTATATTATTTTTTTAGGTTTTCGAAAAAATATGCTTGAGCAAATAAATATTGTTTAAATGGATAAAAATTTGTGCAAAAAGTAAAAGCATATTATTAAAGTTATGTAACAATTAACAATAAGTAACACACGATATACTGATTTGAGAAAAAAGTGGATATCTTTGACTCGATTTTGAGACAAGGAGAAAATAAAAATGAATTAATTGTTCAAATAATTTTATAATTTAAGAAAAAATTACTATTCTGAGAAATTACCAACCTTTATATTTCATTTGTTACGTCATGAAGACCGTAAAATACTCCCTCTTTAATTAGATTCCTCGTTTTAGTTGAGATTGAAGATCTCGCACAGGGAAGAGGAAAGAGTAGCCAATAATAATATGTGAAAGTAATTTATTGTAAATAATTGAAAAAGAGAATTTATACAAAGCACGAAGATGACGGAAGACGAGTTTAGTCCTTGGCCAGTACCTTAAAATAAAAGAATCAAATTTATTGTAGGCCAAGGAGTTTAAACCAAAGGAATTTTAGAGCTGGCTATAAACATTGCGTACCAGTAATTTATTATAATTGACGATTATTAAAGGTCCAGGTTGCTAGAACTGCTAATATGACCTCTCCAAAGGGAGAAATTCCAGACTCGGGTTTCCCAGTGCACAACACAGTCACAATGATACACACACCAATACACGACGAATTCCGCTTCTCGCAGGCAAATAAATGTATGCCTATTTTTTTATTTTCAAAACAAAATATTTTAAGAACTCGCTCTGAGGCTTCAAAGTTTCCTGATTTGAAGTAAAGAAATCCTTACACCAGCTACAGGTTTAATCCAGAGTGCAGCTATAGATTTATTAACTTATTACTCGACCATTCACCTCATTGTAAGTCACTGCAGCTTGGGATGACAGTAAATATGGTGTACAATGAGCGGACCGACCGAGGGTCAACTTTTTTTGCAGCCGTCCACCTGCAGTCCCTTCAGCCGGTGTTCAACTTCAATGCGTCATTTTTCATCCGATTTTCTTACGCTTTACTCAATTTAAATTATACTTTTAATCATTTTTTTTTTAGAAATCTATTCTCAAGAGTCTAAAGAATTTCTCTTCAAAAAGTCAAGTTACACAAGTATATCTGAGGGTCACAATCAGCCTCCAAAAACTGACATTTTATGCCATTTTGGATATGTCTAAAACTTTTGCATAATATTTCTGAGATATAAAATGGCAATAAATGCAATGTTCATTGATAAGTGAACAAGTATATTAAATATCAAATAAATTGGATTATAATTTCCGGTCCAAAATCGAAGAAATAAAAATTGGAAAGATTTTACATGTTAAACTCCATAAGATATAAAAATGGCCAGAGCGAGTTCTAAAACTATTTTTTTTCGAAAATAAAAAAATAGGCATACATTTATTTGGCCAACAAGCCCGTTAAATATTCTCAAATGTGATTTTTTGGGCCACACTAATATATATATATATATACGAGGGTGAATCAAATATTAACCGGAATTCTTTTTTAATATTTATTTATTTATAAAACAATACAAAAATACTATTGATTATTTTTCTACATAG
>NC_046662.1:31402249-31403498 GCF_010883055.1 Belonocnema kinseyi | reverse complement strand
AACTACGTTTGTGCATGCCTCGAAGTGCTGCCCTCTTCAACTTTTCGATGTTTCTATGGCAATCGTGTCCACTACCTACGTCTACGGGAGGTATGGGGCCAAGGCGAAAGTCAAACCGAAAGTGCCGGTTATTTTCTGTTTCTCGATTCTCGCACTTGCCTTCGCTAGCCATATCTATAGCTGACTCGGGCCTATCTATGCACGCCGAAAATATTAAAATTAATGAGGGCCTAAAATTATTATATTTATTTTTATGTTAAAATTAATTAATTTCTTTGACGGTTTCTTTTTGAAAAAGGGACATTTACGAGATAGTAAATAAATTTAGAAAGTAAATAAATTTTTAATTAATTCATAATTTAGTTAAATGAAAAAGTTAAATTAATTACTCGTCTGGTTTCTTTTACAAGAGAAATTTTAGAAATACTATATACATAAGTTTTAAAAAATTCTTGTCATATTTTAGAATTGTAGCGAAATTTAAAACATTATTTTAAAAATTACAATTTTTACAAAAATAGTGAATTCAAGGTTCGAATAGTTCACTTTATAAATTTATCCTACATGTATTTTTAAATCCTAAAATGTTTTAATATTTTTTCGCATAATTATGGTATAACTGAAGTAATTTTTACCCTTCTCTGTAGTGTCGAATTGACAATTTACATATAATTCCGAGGAAAGATTTAAGGTTTTCACTACTCATTTAATTACACAGCCACACAAAAAAGTGTGCGGTTCTGGTAACAAGACACACGTATTCCTATGGATTTTGGGGTAATGAATTCAAATTCGGTATCAAAAATCACCTATCACGTCATGGTTGAGCCAAAACCTCAAAAATGACGAAAAATCATGCACTGAGGCAAATAAATTTCAAAATAATGCTAGTGATGCAAATTTTCAATTCAAAAACATGTCGACAACTGTGAAGGATCAACCCTTGTCTGACATTAACTTATTTAACATAACTTTACCCCACAGAACCTGACCTCACCTAACCTGAATTAACAAAAATTTATTGAACTACACGTAAAGCTCTGGAAGCATATTTTCCCATTAGCAAATGTGTGCTACATCGAATGGATCAACTCGAGCCTAACCTAGAAATAAATCTACCCTAGCCTAACCTGACCCAATCTAACCACACGCAACACAATTAAAACCTAACTTAACTTCACGTAACACAATTAAACTCAATGTGTTGTCCCGTTGTGTTTGCGGTACCGTTTCATTCAGCTTCGGCTTA
>NC_046662.1:31400975-31402149 GCF_010883055.1 Belonocnema kinseyi | reverse complement strand
ACGCAACACAATTAAAACCTAACTTAACTTCACGTAACACAATTAAACTCAATGTGTTGTCCCGTTGTGTTTGCGGTACCGTTTCATTCAGCTTCGGCTTAACCTACAAAAAGGTTTAACCTATCCTAACCTAACAAAACCTGACCTAACATAACCTAGCAGAATGAAATTCAAACCCACGTGTAGCTATGTAAGCGTACGGTGCTTAGTTTTAAATGCGTGCTATATTTAATTGATTAAATCGATCTTAACCTAAAAATGAATCTAACTTAACAGAACCCAACGAAATTTTGCTTAACGCAACACAACTTGACTTAAGTATTACCGTTGTAACACAATAATATTCATTTATTGTACTACAGGTGGTCAAAAATTTAGACGCACATTACTCATTTGAAGAAACTTAGAACTATAAGTAGAATTGACCCCATTTCAATTAACCTGACAATGTTTGTATCAAGTAAAATATAGAACTGTAACTTAAACATGCAAATGAATAAGAGTTTCATTCAAAAATTTTTTCTGTCTGCTTTTCTTAAACTTAAGGGATATATTTATACTATCTTTCGTGTTTACATTTTATCTTGCTTTTTAACGTAATTAAATTTTTCTCTTTTCTGCCATAGGAATACGTGTGTCTTGTTACTAGATCCGCAAACTTTTTTTTTTGCGTGTGGCTGTTTTCTTTATCAAAATTATACTAAAATTCTGTTTTTTGTTTTTTTTTTTGCACCTGGGTGAGGTGTCTAGAACGGTGACTCTGGGATACCGGGCGACCTCTCAGAGTACGCAACCTTATCCTTGCATGCGGAGCTCTACAAGGATGGACGAACCCCTTTCCCTAGCTTCCCGTGGGAACAACAATGTCAACACCAAACATAGTTGTAGTAAGTGCGGTTCAAAACAACAGAACGCGCAGGGCTCCCGACAATAGGTCGGCCAACAATGCTGACCAACCTACAGCTAGGAGAGCCAATGAAAATGGATTCAATGCGATGGATCGGCGGGATCTCGTAATCTTTGGGTGGACGGAGCGACTGAATCACGACCTGCTAGAGTGCTAGGATGCGAGTGTGGCCCCTGAACGGGGTTACATGGCACGGCTGCATGCTCTATTGTGCGAGAAACACCCGGAGCTATCGCACTTCTCGCAGCAACGTCCGCGAAACCATGC
>NC_046662.1:31384770-31400875 GCF_010883055.1 Belonocnema kinseyi | reverse complement strand
GTGGCCCCTGAACGGGGTTACATGGCACGGCTGCATGCTCTATTGTGCGAGAAACACCCGGAGCTATCGCACTTCTCGCAGCAACGTCCGCGAAACCATGCTGAACTAATCCGTAAAAGGGGCTATGTAAGCGGAACGCCTACTTTACCATAGCTAGAACAAGTCGGCAACAGAGAAAGAGAGGCGGCACTAAGACCAACCGCAGGCAGGCATCCAATAGATGAAGAGCGAGGCTTTACGACCCGGAGAAACATCAACACCAAGGTTTCTCTCAAGCCTAAAGATCTGGCTGAAATGGATGACGAGCTTCGTGGATATTTTTTCGGAGAACCCGACCTCTGGGCTAGCAATTATTGTGTGTATAATGCAGCGAGAGCTTTGGCCGATGCGAACCGTAAAACAAAACCAACGGCTGATCATAAGATCAAAAGACGAATGCATCAACTTGCTATACAGATAGGCTGGGCAAGACAGTACGCGTCCCGCATTCAGTGTGTGATTGACTACATCACATCTGGCAGGAATTTTACCGCCAAGGTTCGAAAGTTCGCGCGCGAACTCGGGACCCGTTCTCACACTCAACAAGTCAAACCTGCTGACCATCAGACAGCATATTGTTGAGAAAATACGGTTTGTGGAAGGGCGCACAATACTTCTGCCGAAAATAAGCAACTTAGCTGACCCAAAGAATTACAGGCCAATAAATTGTCTGAACACGCTTTATAAGATATTCACAGCTATCTTAAATGATAGGATTGTTCGGGCAATTGAACCTGTGTGGCAAGAAATGTATGAACCACGAGGCTCAAAGAAAGGCGTAGCCGGATGTCGGTAGAACCTACTCATCAATAGATGTATCTGCAAAGATGCAGGATTCTACCAGTGTGACCAATCGATGGCCTGTATGGATTATCGGAAAGCTTTCGATTCGACATCCCATAGACTTATCATCTGTCCTTTGGAAATCTTAAAGGTTCATCCGCAAATAGTTGGGTGCATAGAGAGATTGATGCCGCTTTGGAAAACCAGATTTACTATCTCATCTGGAAAAAATCGTGTGACAACTAACGAGGTCACCTTTCAGAGAGGTGTCTTTCAGGGCGACACCATGAGCCCACTCCTCTTTTGACTTACATTATTGCCACTATCTCGAGCACTTCGCCATTCCGACGGGTACTTGTGCGGCAAACCTGCAGATCGAAAGTACAAGGTCTCTCATGTATTTTACATGAACGATCTTAAGATGTATGCTAAAACCAGAGAGCAACTGCATCTAGCTCTGGGGATTGTCGAACGATATACTAAGGAAATTGGAATGGAATTTGGGTTAGACAAATGCGCCAAGGTTTATTTAAAGCGAGGAAAACTTAATGGCATCCCGGAAGATTCTGAGCTCGTTGATAGAAGTGCCATACGATACCTTTGCGCTGGAGAGACTTATGCATACCTGGGCGTGCCACAGAACCGCATTCAGGATATGGCATCTATAAAGGATACACTCCGAAGCAGATACAAACGTCTCATCTGTCAGATTTGGTCTTCCGAACTGTCGGTGAGGAGCAAAGTATCTGCAACGAACATGCTTGCCGTCCCGGTACTACTCTATCCATTTGGAGTAGTTCCATGAACGAAGATCGAGCTCAGATCTCTTGATATCGGGACAATAAAGGTTATGCACATGAACAAAAGCATGCATCTTAAGTCTTCCGTTCCGCGACTGTACATCTCACGCCGTCAAGGGGGTCGCGGAATATTGAGTCTTGAATATCTTCACAACAGGATTATTCTGGGTACAGCACATAGAGTTGCAAATGGAAGAGACCCTCTTCTTAAAATAATCAGAAATCACGAAGAAGTGGGCAAAGGAGCGCTTCTGTACAAAGCAGCGGAGGCGGCTGCTGAAGCACTCGGACTTGACTTCAGTATTAGGGGTGAGCAAAATGCATTAAATCTTATCTATCTCAAGTACTCACTCCTGGAAGCCCGGATTAAGAAATCAAAAGAGAAAAACTTTCGTGAACAACTCCTCGATAAGAGGATGCACGGTATCTTCCACAGAAATTTGAAGGATCAGTCAATGTCTTGTGAGCTAACGTTTGCTTTCCTTAAATCGCCCGGATTGAAGTCTGGTACGGAGGGTTTCATTTTTGCATTCCAAGACGGTGTCATTTCCACCTTAACATATCGTCGCCACATTTTCAGCCAAGACATTCCCGATGATAGCTGCGGGTCTTTATCATGTCACATGCGGAAAGTCTCTCTGCGGCGAGTCTCACCTGCGGCATGTCACATCTGAGACATGTCACATCTGAGACATGTCACATCTGCGACATGCCTCTTGTGCGGCATGTCACAACTTCGGCTTGTCACATCTGCGGAATGTCTCATTTGCGGATTGTCACAACTGCAGCATCACTACCCAGCGGCTTCCCTCTCGCGCGGCATTTCTCAGTGTGAAATTGACATTTTTGCGGCATCTCTCACCAGTAAAAATTCTCCCAGTGGCATCTCTCCGCCGGAAAATATTTTCGAGTTCATATTAAAATATTAAAACGGCGGCAAGCCTCCCGAAACTAATTGTCACATCTGCGGCATCTCCCACCAGCGAAAAGTCTCCCCAGTGGCATCTCTCACCCGTGGATGAATGTTCAAATCCACATCAAAGTGGCAAAAGTGTGGCAAGTCTCTAATGACTGATTGTCACACCTGCAGCATCTCTCGCCCGCGGCAAGACTCCCCAGCGGCATCTCCCATTCGGAAAAAATTTTCCAATCCACATCAAACTGGCAAAAGTGAGGCAAGTCTTTCAGAATTAATTGTCACATTCGCGGCATCTCTCATCAACGGCAAGTCTCCCCAGTGGCATCTCTCCCCCAATAAATATTTTTAAACACTTCCAAAGATGACGTAACTGCGGCAAGCCTCCCCAGTGGCATCTTTATCCCAAAAAACCTTGTTAAATACTTCCAAACGTGGAACAACTGCGGCAAGTCTCCCCAAGGGCATCTGTCTCGCAAGAAAATTTCGTAGGAACTTCTAAAAATGGCAAAAGTGCGGCAAGTCTCTCCAGCGGCATCTCTTCCTTAACAAATTTTCTAGGTATTTTTAAAGGTCGTAAACTTGCGCAAGTCTAACCAGCGGCATCTCTCCCCCAAGAAAAATTTTTAGGAACTTTTAAAAATGGCAAAAGTGCGGCAAGTCTCCCAAGCAGCATCTCTCCCCAACAAATTTTCTGAGTACCTTTAAAGATGGCAAAAATGCGGCAAGTCTCCCCAGTGGCATTGCTCCTCCATGAATATTTTTAAAGAACTTCTAAAGATGGCAAAAGTGCAGCAGGTCTCCCAAGCGGCATATCTCCCCCAACAAATTATTTAAGTATTTTCGAAGATGGAAAAACTGCAGCAAGTCTCGCAAGAGGTATCTTTCCCCAATGAATATTTTTAAGAACTTCTAAAAATAGCATAAGTGCGGCCAGTCTCCTTAGCGGCATGTCTCTCTCAACAAATTTTCTAAGTATTATTAAAGATAGCAAAAATGCGCAAGTCTACACAGCGGCATCTCTTAATATATAGAAATCATACAAAATATTTTTTTCAATTTTCAAAAATTAAAAGAATTAAAGGCAGTTACTATTATCTTCAGATATTTATTTATTTTCATACAAATTTTGTAAACAGCAGTATTGAGTGAAATACATCAAGACTTTCAGTTTCTTTTGCTGACCGAAGTAGCAACTGAGGTTCCAGCTGGTCGTAGATTTTGCAGCTGGTGTGCAGTAAATCAAAAATTTTTTTAGAGAAATCCTGCAATGATAGGAAGATACGACTAGTGAAACTTTTCTCTTGACCACAAATGAAAGCAATGTAGTTTTTTTACCATTAAATTTGCATCTTCTTATTTCTGTATTTTGAATGAGTTTAAGTAGTTATTTCCAAAAAATTGATTTGCATAGCTTTAACCAAAGGTTTAATGTTTTCCAAACATTTGTTTTTTATGTAACAAAGTCTATGTTATTTATTTTTCAATACTAATAACTTACAAATAAGTTAAAATATAGAAACTGGGGAAAATTGCCAGATTTTCGCCATTATTAGAAGTTCTTAAAAAATATTTGTGGGGAAGAGATGCCGCCACTGGGAGACTTGCCGCACTTTTGCCATTTTTATAAGTTTTTAAAAAATAATCATACGGGATACATACCGCTAGAGAAACTTGCGGCACCTTTATCATTTTTAAAAGAACTTACAAAATATTCATTGGGGAGAGATGCCACTGGGGAGACTTGCCGCACTTACGTCATCTTTGGAAGTGTTCAAAAATATTTATTGGTGGAGAGATGTCGCTGGGGAGACTTGCCGCTGATGAGAGATGCCGCGAATGTGACAATTAATCCTGGGAGACTTGCTTCACTTTTGCCAGTTTGATGCGGATTGGAAAATTTTTCGCGAATGGGAGATGCCGCTGGGGAGTCTTGCCGCGGGCGAGAGATGCCGCTGGTCTGACAATCAGTCGTAATAGACTTGCCACACTTTTGCCACTTTGATGTGGATTTGAACATTCATCCACGGGTGAGTGATGCCACTGGGGAGACTTTTCGCTGGTGATAGATGCCACAGATGTGACAATTAGTTCTGGGAGACTTCCCGCAGTTTTAATATTTTAATATAAACCCGAAAATATTTTCGGGGTAGAGATGCTACCGGGAAGACAATTAGTCCTGGGGGACTTGCCTCAGTTTAGCCATTTTAATTTGGACATTAAACATTTTTTCGAACGGAGAGATGCTACTGGGAGAATTTTCACTGGTGAAAGATGCCGCAAAAATGTCAATTTCACAGTGAGAAATTCCGCGCGGGCGAGAAGCCGCTGGGTAGAGATGCTGCAGTTGTGACATGCCGCAGAAGAAACATGCCGCAGATTGACATGCCACAGATGTGACATGCCTCAGATGTGACATGCCGCAGGTGAGACTCGCCGCAGAGAGACTTGCCGCATGTGACATGATATGGACCCATAGCTGAAGGGCGTGCCATGCACACCCCGAGCATTTAGCTCACATACTATCTAGTTGTCCAACTCACGCGTGAACAACCTACATTCAAAGGCACAATGCGGCGGCACAAAGAATGCTTTATTACCATCTCTGTCACTCCTACGACATTAACCTTAATATCGCTCCTTTAAATGCTCCTAGGGAAATTTAGTCAATTGTCGAGAATGGGATGTGCCGCATATACTGGAACTTTATATTCTCGACAATTGTTTCTGTTGCTCAATCGAGGTCTGACATGGTTCTTCTTGACTTCGAGAAGCGAACCATGTTCGTTATCGAATTTTCAGCACCAGCTGACAAAAACATCATAACTAAGGAGAATGAAAAGAAAGAGAGGTATCGAGACCTTATAAGGCAGTTGCAGCGATTGTACAGGGAATATTCTGTTAAATTGATCGTCCTTATCTTCGGCGCTCTTGGAGTTGCCAAGCTTTCACTTGCTAATGGCCTAAAAAACAGCCCTGCGTGTCAACAATATGCTAGAACACTTGCGGAAAAAATGCAGGAGGCGGTTGCCCTTGGGTCGCTCCGTGTTCTTAGGGTGCACGAGGCTTTTGCTGGATCGTCGTATTGATTCCTTTGCAGACTGTAAACACCTATCTCACGGTCGTGAGACGTGGTTGTGGCTGAAATTTTACCGCGTTTTCGCTGGAAGCGGGTGCAATTTTCCAGATTAGCACCCGCTCCCGGCGAAATTCTGCGGTTGTCCTTATGCCCTACAGCTAGCAAAATCCCTCGTGTCAGTTATTATTTAAAACTCACTTTCAATTGATTTGAATGCTATATGAAACGCTTTAAATTCCTAAGATTTAAAGTCGAAATATATAATGAATTTGCAACAAAGAAGATTTATTTTCTTACCAAAAAAGACGAATTTTTAACAAGTTCCATGAATTTTCAACCAAATATTCGAATTTTAAACTTATAAAGGATCCATTTCTAATCAAGAATAGACAAGTTGCAATTTTCAAAAAAAGTAGTTTTTACCATAAAAACCAAATTGTCAACAAAAAAAGCTCAATGTTAAGCCAAAGAGATAAATCTTGCAGAAATATGATTTAAAAAAACTAGATTTAACAAACATGAAAAAAATACGGAAAAGTTCATCAACAATCGAATCCTACTTTAATTTTCTACCATATTGTTAAATCATTAATCAAAATATACTAATTTAAAAGTTAACAATTGCATTTTTAATAAAAAGACGATGTAAAAAAAATCAAGAAAATTGATTTTCGACCAAAAAGATGAATTTTTAACAAATCAAAAGAATTTTTTAAAAAAATAATTAAATTTTAAACTTATAAAGTATAGATTTCTAACAAAAATGTAAAATAGCAAATTTTCAGATAAAAAATTAATTTTGAACAAAAAAAAACCCAAAATGTCAATAAAATTGTTATATGCTAAAAAAAAGATTAATTTTCAACTAAATCGAGAAATTAAATTTTCAACAAAAGAGTCAACCCCAAAGATCAAGGGAGTCCAAAAATATGAATCGTTAATGATAAAGTTCAACTTTTAACCAAGTCGTTTAATTTTCAATTAAAGAACATAAATTGCGAAATAGATAGTTAAATTTTTAACCTAAGAAATGAATTTTTCAGCATTGTATTAATGATCTACCAAAATAAGACGAGCTTTCAACAAAATATATTAATTTTTTACAAAATTTCTGAATTTTAAAGCCGAGAGGAGCAATTTTAAACCAGAAAATATTAATTTTTAATAAAAATATCAATTTACATCAAAAATGAAATGCTTGCGTTGTTAGTTAAAAAAAATTGATTCTTATTAAAAAAAAAAGAATGTTCAATAAAACAGTTACATTTTTAACAAAAGAGTTCAGCCTAAAAATCACTTTTTATCCGCAGAAGATTAATTTTCTAAAAATAGAATAGTTAAATTTTCGACCAAAGAGGTGAATCTAAAACCAAAAGAATAATTTTTTTCCAAAGTTGTTCAACTTTTAACCAAGCTTCTGAATTCCTAACGAAACAAGATGACTTTTTAACAAAATAGTTGCATTTTTTACAGAATAATAAAATTTGCAACTGAATACTAGAATTTTTAACCAAACCCCCAACCCCTGTTCGAACCATAGTTTTAAGCATAACCCCCCCCCCCCTTCAATTGGTAATGCAGTTTACTGACGACCCCTTAAAGTTGCGATTTTTGTATTTAATGAAATTATCCTCATAATGTTTAGTTTAAAATTTGTTCAACATAAAAATACACAACGAAAAATCGACAAGACTCAGAAAACGAAATTACAGCAATTAAAAGAATGACAGAGAACAAGTACGTATATTGAGACTATACTTAAGAAACTTTATTTTCACTTTTATTTATATTGGATAAAATATCAATATTATAGAGAAAAGTAACAGCGTTTCACTTTGAAGAATTCAAATGATTGAAAAACTGAAATTAATAACAAAAATTTAAGGGCCTCTAATTTTTCTCATTCTCATCATTTATGATTAAGAAAGGATAAGAAAAGAAAGGTCCGACAAGTCTGAAAAGAAAGGACGAGTTCGTTAACAGCCATTTGGATAAAAATACAAATTTTGGGACCAGTTTTTTATACTTAAAATTTTTATTTACGGCTATTAATAGTACTCCAAAAGCCAAACAATTTATCCTGATGATTTTTTTACACAAAAAAATTCTCAGAGTTATAGCATTTTCAAAATTTCTAATATGAATCGAAAATCAAAATTATAAGCCAAACAACGTAAGATATGAAAAAAATTAAAGAAAAACCTTGCTTTTTAAAAGCCCTAAGAGATTATCATACAAACTTTTTGGATTTTCTTGTAAAATTTAAAATTCTAATTTTTATTGGACAAAAAATGATGAGATATGAAAAATCCCAATTTGTGGTCAAACTATGCAGGATACGAAAGAAGATGAATAAAAAAAAATTGTGGTCTCAAAAAAGATATACAAATTCGTTAATAATCACTTCTTGATAGGAGGCGTACCTTTTGTTTTATTCGCGAAAAATAACATGACATGACACGTAGTTTTGGTTTTGATCATAAAAATGGTATTAAAAATAAAAATGAAAAATGTGTGGAAAAACAACAAAAGGTACAAAAACTAATTGATAGAAAAAAGTGTTTCGCCCAAGAAAGTGATACAAATTTGTATTCATTTATTACATTCTTATTATTTATGATGATGAAAGTATTAGAATTGCCCAAAATTTGACTCCACAACATTCAAATTTTGAACCAAATGACGCAAAATACGACAAAAAGTCTCAAAGAGAAATGATAAGTTATGCGAAATCCTACAAAATTTCTTTAAACCACTTTTAAATAGGACTCGTAATTTTGTTTTATCGCAAGTAATATAGTCAGATAATCGAAAATTCCAATATTACGCTAAAAGACGCAAGATACGTAAAAAATCTAAAGGAAGACTTGTAGGATATTTTGCTTTATACATGTATAAAAAATAATATGAAAACCAAAATCCTATTATTAGCATAACAACGCGAGATGGAGAAAAATTTCTAAAAAAATGATTGTATTTTTTAAGTTTATTTTAAGGTGGTTCAGAAAATATAAATTTACAACTTTCTGTCAAAAAACGAGTACTGAGCGCGAGTGTCACGATAATATTGTGTACCTCAAGGCCTACATAGGTTTGAGAAACTTAAGCTTTAACTATACTTATTTAAGCAATCAATTCAGAACATGAATACGCATATAAATACTGCGATCTAAACAGATGTTTTTGATGAAGTTTCATTCAAGCATTCTAAATGTAAAGAATAAATATCTGATTGGCAATCGCGAGAATCAAAAGACACGCGCCCCAGGCGCGATCAAACTTGCGAGCCACGGGCACAGCCCACGATGAGCATGTGCCCGCGACAATAAATAGTTAATTTACGGATTATTTTATTACAAAATAACAATTAAGAGATAAATGTTTTTGAAACTTTCCAATAATTTCCGACCTTTTAGCTTAAATTGAGAAATGTAATGCAGAATATTTATATATTCTGATCAACCATTCGAGTAAAATTCAAAAATACCCATCTTTAATTTTGAAATTATGAGGCTCTCAATTTAAAAAATCGGGACATAATTTACATACATAGTAAGATACATAAATTTCTATAAAATATTGTATAAAAAAATAAAATAAAAAATATATTTATCATGTAATTCTATCGTTTCATTATGATTTATTTAATTCATAATTAATTACACAAACATAGAAATTTACGAATTATTGTTTACTTAAATTAATGATCGTGAAGGAGGCAGTATTACTATAAAATTTAACTCTACATCTAAAAAATCCAAATCTCTAATTATACATGCGAGAACGCTGTATGATCATATTTATTTTAAAAATTAATTATTTTAAGTTTTAAATCAATATGTTTATCAATTAAAACTTTTAATATCTTCAAACGTATAGTTTCATTTAGTAAAATTTCTACCGTTTTTTTTTCAAAACAACAAAATAATATTATTCATAGACAGTAAATTTTAATTGCAAAGTCACTAATTTTTTCCATAAAAGATGTCAACTAAAAATATTTATTACGATACAATCACATTTTAGTTCAATTTAAAAGTAAATCTTTTACATCTACATATTTTCTTGATGCAAAATTTATTTAAATAATTGATTCATTAATTGAAAATAATCAATCAAAATCCTCGATATAACATTTGTATTTTATGTTTTTAAGTATTTAGTATTTACCGACTTAGTATCGGCTATTTGATGGACTTTTTTGACGGGTGAAGATTACAGGGGCAAAGTAGTTGGTGGGTGCAATTTTCGGGTTGAGAGGCATGGGAGGATCGGGTAATTTTCGCCGGGAGCGCCGTCTACAATTAGTTCCTCGAACTATACACGGGCCGCATCTAGATTTATAATATCTTTGGTGTTACGCGTGACTGGAGGAGCGGCGCAAAATTGGTGCGCAGTCGCCTTACATCCAACTTTTCTACTTATAGATGCTGGAGGATTACGGTGCTGTCTGCATCGCGTTTATAACTGTTAGACAGTCTCTATGCTTCCTGGTTAAATTGAACTGGGCGATGTGAGGATTCCAGCATCTCAGGTGATCGTTACCGTGGAAATGTCGTCCGGGGCCTCTTGTGGTGTTTCTCTCGTCGACACCGATCCCTCGTATACAAGTTTTGCTCATGTTCTATGTACTTGTTTATTTTACTTTTTGCCGGGTTCCCATTTCTACCTTCGTTACGCTATTCTCGCGTTGTTTTTACAATGTCTGACCTTCCTACTACGTAATATTCGGGCGCGGTTACATTCAAAACGACGTCGACGATAAATTCATATTAATATTAATAACCATAAAATAGTACCATTGATAATAATAGTCAAATTAGTTGGAGTCGGCTTGAGAGAATTGAATTTGACACTCCCGCGTGACTTTCGCTGTACATGGTTCTGGCTTCGGCGAGACCTTGTGAAGTTTTCCTCCATTTTTCTTTATTAATTCTAATACTTAAATTCAATGAATATATCAAAATTCTTATTTTATAAAAAACTACTGTATTATACTTGTGAAAGGAATTAAGATAATATGTTGCACATAATGGCGTACTTCAATATATTGTTCAAAATTCGTCAGAGAATAAGAATCAATTATAAACTTTTAGGTAAATCATGTAGGGATATTAGTGTTGATTACTGATCTCAATAATTTATTATAAAACACTCATCCATGAGATCTCATGGTATGGTTAAAGACTATGTTTCGATCATTCGTCGATGGCCTCATCAGGTAATAAAAAAGTTTTGGAGTATCTAGACCTATTAGAGATATTGTGGGTTCGGTTGAAAAAATGTATGGATAAAAATAAAGTAACTAATAAACTATTTCCTAAAATTGACAAAAATACGATTAAAATAATGTTGTATTCTGGAAAAGTTTTTGGAGCTACAGTTTTGGTTGTGTATAGTTAAATGTTCATTTATCTGTATTTGTTCCCATTTGTATTTGTTGATAAATAACAGGGTAATTTTTTTTTCATTGTTCTTTTCATTGCTTCCCTAAAAAAGAAAAGAAAAAGAACTGGGGCAGAAACAAAAAATAGGAAAGAAAAATGAGAAGGCACGCAATCAAATCCCCTTTCTTCGCTCTCTCTCCCTTTTTATTACTTTTCTTTTTCCATGTATAAATAATTAGTTTTTTATTTCTTTCGTCTTTTTTGTTTTTATTATAAAAACACAAAAAAAAAACATTTCCAACTATAATCACCAACGTTTTGGCACTTATTCAGCATCCTTTTCAAGGCAAATAAAAAATTAAAGTTCAAGCCAACAGGAACAGCAACACCACCATGGTACTCTCTCCCTGACACCCAAGAATGTTGTGAGGGTCACAAGGCAAACCGATTGCAAACTAATCTGAAATAGTAATTTCCTCTAATGCAGGCCAGCCAAATTAAAATTGCAGAAATTTAAATGAGATTAATATCATATTTAAAATTCTAATTTACGTCGAATTGGTTGATGATGGTATTTGATAAAGTTTTTTTGTGATTCGATAATAAAAAAAGGCGGAAGAAATGAGAAATAAATTATTTTTGTATGGAAAAAGAAAAATAAAAAAAAAAGAGAGAAGGAAGTGGATTTGGTTGGTTTGCCTTCTCATTTTCCTCTTTTTTTTGTCCAAGGGGACAGAAAAGGGAAGAAAAGGAATTTTTGTTGTTTGTAGATTACAGTGGGAACATCTTCTGCTGATTGTCCTTATTTGCTAGGTGAATTCATGATTTTACATTCAGGAATTCTGCTCAACAATTATAAATTTTTAGTTTAAATTACTTTAAGTCACCCTTATGGTTTCCCAAAGAAGAGCTAATTAGGAGACTTTTATGAGCCACAGGGCCCAACCTTTTGCATTTTTTGACCTCCCCTTCCCCCTCTTTTATGTGGTCCTCTGTGGCCTATGCGTCGACTTCCACTCCCTCAGGTTATATGTGTTTTTTCCAGTGAGGAATTATTCTCTCTTATTTAAAAATACTATTCGGTTTTAAATTTATATATTTCATGATGTTATATTTTTGGACTTATATATGTTCGTATTACATTGTATGGACGCGGAGCACCTTCCTTAATGGATGCATTCCAAAGTAGCCATTTGTCGACTCCCACCCTCCCAAAGAATACACGTAGTTTATGGAAGAACCTAAGTGACAAACTTGAACTTTACGTAATCTAGCGTTTTTTACAGTTTTTTAAAAGTTCCTTTTTATAAATAATCATTAACGTGTGACGTGAGATTGCTTAGTCATTTTCAAGCCAAAAGCTATTTTTGATACATTGAAAATGTTTAATTTAATTTTCTTTAAGTGTATACAATTTTCTATAGGTGTGTATTTTGAAGGAGATACACTGATACATATTAGATAGAAAATCCTTTTTTCAGAAAAAAGTACAAAAATTATGTTTGTGTTATTAAAGTTTGCCAATAATAATCAAATTAAACAATAAAGTATTATACGTCTTTTTCGTAGGCTGAAGTTGCAACAATTGAAAGCTGTAGACATTTTTAAGTAAAAAAATTCCAGATTTGGACAATTGGGGTATGCTATTCATGGCTTCTATTATTTAATAATTATGACTAGTTGAATGATTTATTAATTCAATAATTATGACTAGTTAAATTATTTATCAATTTAAATAATTAAATTTATTGCGCTTGTAAAAATTTATAATATAACAGGAAATAAAATTTTACTTACACAGGCGAAAGGAAATAGATATTAAGTTGAATTTTTTAAGCATATGTTGCCAAAAATGTCGGTTGAATCCTTACTAATTTTTAATAATATATCAAACCACCATGGCATGTGGGTATACATGAAAATCTACTCGCAGATAGTAAAGTAAACATATAAATAATCAAAATAAATAAATAAAATTAATTTTCTTTGTAACATATGTTGTATGAAATTGAGATTCCAATTGTCATAATTTATTTTCACATCTTTATTACAACATTTTTTTCAACATATTTTTTAAAAATTTCACATATAATCTATATGTGTACCGATAAATTGAATTCAATAACAAAATATATTTTAAAAATGTTTCTTCAAGAAATATGAATTTTTGTATATAGTCGATATCTGTATTTCTATGATATTTCAATTGATTAGTATGGTATTTGTATTTATATTCTACTTACGAACAGAATTAAGAAATGTCAGAACAAGGATGAACAGATTACAGCTAACGATTTTCATTTTTTTTGAGACCGCGAAGTGATTTAACTGATTTTGAAATAAGATCATTAGTTGTAACTGATGAGGTGTCGCACACGTGACGTGTCTCTCTCTCTCGCCATTATAAGATTATCAATAGTGATATGAGATTACAACAATAACGTGTTGTGTTAAACGTAATTAATTGCTCTGATACAGGGAAGCTTTATTCGGTATTCTTGAAAAGTTAAAGCCAGACCAGATCTACACGTGCCACTTTAAAACGAGCGAATATGGAACAAAATTTACTATATACTACTATATTGTCTAACACCCTATTAATTCATCTCTTCCTTTAATCTCTTCTTTTAATGTCCTATCACTATTGGAATCACTTTGTATTGTTCGTTGCAATTTTCTGGAGAGGACAAAGTAAACGAATATTAAATAAATCTCTTAACGAAAATAAATAGAATTGAGATTCGTTTAAAGTGCGACATCAATATTACAAAAAATTTCAATTTGATTGGGGCCAAATTTATGGAGTTATGATTATTTGGCGTATAAAACAATTATCGAGATTTATTCTGAATATTTTGGTATGAACATCTTTATATCTTTTTCTTTAAATTTGTTATTGTTTAAGTCCATGTATGCCATAACTCGAAATCTGCTGGGCCAATCGTTTTGAAATTTGGCACAATACTTCTTGATATATTTCACCAGGTATCAGTGGTAGATTTTCTGATTAAAAAAAATAATTATTAATTTTACAATAACAAACTAACCGACTGTTTTAGCGAAATTCAAGTTTTTGACGCCTCCGGAGATTCATTGTGACTCGCACAACTCACTGTCACTCACTTATACCCACGCCTAGGCATAATAAAATGTGCAGTGCTTTTCAATATCTTAAAGGTCGGTGATTACAAATATTTAGGTACTTTTTCAAAATTAAACATGGTGGATACAATATGGCAACAGATTTTTTTCAATTAAAACGGGTTTAGTAAATTTTGTTACTTAATGGATTTTGGGAAAGCTGATTACAAAATAATCAAACGAGTGCCAAAGTGAATGTTATAAAGAAATGAAAAAACAATGCAACTTTGTTAAATGGATAGAGTTAGTCTTTTTTCTTCTTCGCTTGCATCGTTTTTTGTTTTCTCTTCGACATTAATTTCTTACTGAAGATCTTTAATTTAGTCACCATTTAGTTGCGAATCATGCCTCGAAGTTTTATCTGCATTAATGATCCTAAAGGCTGCTGTGGCCAAAGATAGTTCAATAGACAGAGTTAGTCGTTCGTTGTTCTTCGGCTATATGGCCTTTTGTTTTCTCGGTTTACTATTCGACAGTCATCTGTTAAACTGCAGCTAAGTCATCCTTTTTTCGTTTGAGTTATTCAATTTAAGAGTTTGCTACAATATCAACTTTGGTTTTTTCTGTATCTTTTTTTGAATTATGTTTTGAAGTTTTGTATGTATTAATGGTTCCAATTGCTTCTTTAATGTATGTGGCAAGTATTGTACAAAAAAAGGAAAATATGAAATATCTACATTCTTCAAATGTGTTTATTTAAATATTTTTCTTTTGAAATTGCACACCAAGATAAATCGTGGGTTCTATACAGTATTTGCAAAAATTGCTACGCTGCTTAAAGTCGTTTGAGAAATGAGACTCGAAAACATTTTTAATAATAAAAATAAGAATAAGATAAATAACCTAGAAGTTTCGTCATTAAAAAAACCGGCTCCGCATGAATCTAAGCATGACTCACCTTCTCCATAAATTCAAATCGAATCAGAAATTCCTTCATATCTTGAAAATTAAAATGACGAAGCAGATTGTGAGAGTCATGCTTCTGATAATAAATAATATATAAGCAACATGCTTCAAGCTTTTCGTAAGTTAGATTGTAATGTGAGTTGGAAAGAGCATTTCCTCTTCAATCATTTAGTTGACTGTCCCAATATAAATCTTGGAAGCATAAGCGAAGAACAACGGGAAAGGTTCCATCAGGATATTCAAGAAATGGAAAGACGGTATAAGGAATGGTGAAATGCGAACATGCGAGCACATTACACCTGGTCTTTGAAACCTAATCTTCCGTTACAAACTTAGGAACGAAAATCTAAAAAGCGCAGTTTCCTTGAAATTCAATGACTTGTTAATTGAAACAATAAAAATATATAAATTAAAAAAATCGGTGTTCAGTTGGGATACATAATTTACTTCTTTCTCAATTTTGTTAGTTAACCTTGTACTATACCAACTACCAATATTCAGGCAAATTCGTTCGAATTAAAAAAATTGACCAAATTGGATCCGCAATTTATAATTTTTTGAATGTAACTGCATATTCGTAATCAGCAACTTATAAAACCTTCGAGTAACAAGTTTAAAGAGAATACGATCGAATTTTGAACAAATTTTCCGCCATATTAGACCCGACATTGTGAATGTTTAAAACGTAACTACATATTCGTAATCAGCGACCCTTAAAACCTTTAAAAGCACTGCACATTTTGTTATGCCTGGACGTGCGTGTGAGTATATTAAAATCCTTCTTGTTTTCATTTTCTGCCTCCACCCCTAAACAAAAACACACTACTCGCTCTAAGGGCCGAAGCTCCGCTCATTCAGACGGCCCTGGAGTGTAAACCCAGCATCCTGTCTCCACAGTGACGTCACAACCAATAGGAACGCTGGAAAGAAGGAGGGGAAGAAATGCCGAAATTGAGTCCCGGCCCGTCGCGTTGTTGCGTTGCTCGCTCTTCTCTGCTAACGGTTTTCCAAAAATAAAATACGTGTGCCGTATGCTGGAACCGGCTTACGCACG
>NC_046662.1:31372241-31384670 GCF_010883055.1 Belonocnema kinseyi | reverse complement strand
TTGGCAACGTCGGAAAGTTCTGCCTTTCGAGCGGCGCGGCGGCCCGACAGGTGAGCGGTACATAACCAGCTCGTACCGCAGTAGCGCGATAGATCGTACGTGATTAGTTGGCACTCTGTGTGTACATGGCGGCTCGTGCGTGTGCCCTTTTCAGCATACTGCACAAGTATTTTCTTGTGCGAACACCGTAACTACATCCGCGTTAAGCAGTACAGTTTGTTCCGTATATTTTATCGCGTTTTTGTTGAAAATTCGCATCTTCCATTGCAGCAAAAAGACCCTTAACGATTCCACATCCCTGGGAGAATCAGGTATACTACATGTATTTATATTTATTAAATAAAAGTCCCTAGTGCTTAATAGCCCTCTAAGGAACAGGATAATTTAAGGTCATTACTACTTTATACAAGCACTGATCGGTAATATACTAAATTACTCGTATAACTAAATCCCTAAACTACACGGAAACAAATCTTTAATGGGCCTTGTAGCAGAAACCAGGGCACTGATGTGGTTTGTTCAGTCGTAGCCGTGTCAATGAAAAACGAAAACGGCCGTGGATTCGTATGCTATAATGCAGACAGTAAAACGCATGCAACACCCGCCGTCAAGAAAATGAGCGCCAATAGTTTCAGCGCCTCGAAACCATCGCGGCTTTGGACAGCGACGGAAACGGTTTCAAGCTGAGACGGCTGCGGATCACTAACGTTGTGTGGGATGGCATTGCGCTGCATTACGTCTTAGCTCGAAACCGTGTGCGTCGCTGTCCGAAGCGGCGAAACTTCATAAAAACCGAAGAAAATTTGAAGATAAAATATCGAAGAATTAAGTTTGAGAGTTTACCAGTGAGTAATTTTCAGAGTTGGGTTAGAATATTGTACAAATATTTGAAAAAGAGATTTTTGAAATGATACAGGGAAGGTGCATTTCGAATATTATATAGTATCTTATTCCATAACCGGGCACCTCTTCCTACAAATGACTTTTGAAGCTTACACGTTCTGTGCAAAGGAATCTTAATAATTGAATACCAATTACGAAGTTTGGAACGTGCAGGTAGGTATCTGTCTACAAATTAAGAGAGATTAAATAGATACTCAGGAGCTTAGTCCTGAAAAATAGTGTAGAGCAAATTACCCATAAAGAATTGTCTTCTTTTGGCAACATGAAGCAAACCAGCCGTATTTCGGTATGAAGTTACGTGTTCGTGTTTAGGCAAATTGCAGATGAAGCGCACACAGGCATTTAACGCACGCTCGAGCTTTGTATTTAAATCGTCGGTCAAATCATCATATAATAAACAGCCGTAGTCAAAATGAAGCAAGATTAAACTCTTAACCAGAAGTATCCGAGTGGTGATAGGTAAAGAGTCCTTATTCCTATATAGTTGATGTAAAATTCTGTATGTTTTCCTCAAAATGCTCTCGATCTGCTCCTTCCAGGACAAGGTGCGGTTAAGGAAATATCCCAGATCTTTAACCATTTCTGAGAAAGGGATATTGAAACTCTCAATACAAAATGGCGGAAAAGATGCGAGAGTTTCAAATTACGGCGATGAAGTAGGGTGAGGGGGGGGGGCAGCGCCAACCATTAGGGCAAAGGTGATTTTCCTTATAAAATGGCTATTATTTAACAATTTCAGATCTACTTTGCATAAAATAAATTTATTTTATCAGAGAGATAGTGGTATTTACTACAATCTTAAAAATTGACGTTGCAAAAGAAAAATGATATAGAAACCAGTTTTCACCACGAAAATACTTACAGTATAAAAATTTGATATTTTGACATAGAAAATAATATCACACAATCTAATTATAACAATTAGACTTAATTCAAGTTCAAAATATATAAAATATTATAAATGAGACATGGCCGGGGGGGGGGGGGGGGTGTAGGCCTGAAGAAAATAATGTTTACAACTTCTTGGGTCATTTCTAGGATATTAATTTTTTTAATCAGATAAGAGTTAAACATATAATTTGTTCAAAAAGGTGCAATTATGGTGTGATATCAATAAGAAATTAAGAGGCAGTATTCTTCAAAAAAGATTTTTGATTGAATGTAGAAGAAATGATGTTTTACTGTTTGCATGAAAAAATCGAATTATATCAGGGATATGGAGAATTTTCGTTCCAATAATGACAATTTTGAATTATTGCATGAAAATTCGTTTAAAAAATTAAAAAGAGACATTTAAGATGCTTGACAATTGCAGAAATAAAGGACTTTTGGGAAAGGATATAAGATGGACTGATGTTAACACTGAAGACACAGTTCTTGCAAGATGTTATGGGTTGAGAAAAATTCACAAAGATGGCTATCCCTTAAGAATAGTTATTTTAACTATTAATACTCCCCCCAAATTTTTATAACAAAATTTTAATTTGATTCTCAAGGACTCTATCACAACTTCTATATACAATGTCAAAAATAGCTGGGAATTTCAAAAAAGCATCATTCAAAAATGGGTTCCGGATGACCATGTAGTGATTTTTTTGGATGTTATTGCAATTTTTCCGAGTATACCCCTTCAATTAGTTAAAAAGACCATTTTAAATAGATGGACTAATATAAAAACCCGTACTCGTTTATGCCAAAAAGATTTTATTGAAGGGATAGTTTTTATTATGGAGTCAACTTATTTTAAATTTAATGGATCTTTCTATAGACAGAAGTATGGGACTCCCATAGGTTCAGTAACTTCTGCGATTTTAGCAGAACTAGTAATGAAAGATTTGGAGGTTTTTGTTCTTGTGAAATTAGATTTTGTTTTGCCTTTTTATTTTCGGTTTGTCGACAATACCTTATTATGTGTACCTCTGAAAAAGTTACAGATTCTCATTGATACTTATAACATTTTTCATTTAAAACTTCAATTCACTCATGAAATAGAACAGGATTATAAAATCAGTTTTTTGAACATAGAAGTAATTAAGGGTTGGAATGGTAATATTATTACCAATTGGTACAGAAAAAGTACATATTCAGGTAGAATTTTGAATTGCCTTTCTGCACATCCCTTTCAAAACAAAATTGCAGTAATTAAAAACTTAGCTGACAGAGCTTTAGGTTTGTCCCATTATTCATTTCACACAAGAAATTTGAATATTGTTAGGAATATCCTTTTTCTGAATCATTATCCAAGGGAGTTGATTTAGAAACATATTGTAATTAGAGTTCAACAAATCAAAAAGAAAGCCATTAATAATTTGCTTGTAGATATTCAGAAAGAGTTAAAGGAGTATAGTTCGTTCAATACTTTCGTTCTTCCATTTTTTGGTTAAATTTCTAAAACTATTGAACTCATGTTAAAAAAATTTTAAATTCATACTATTTTCCGCATTCCATTTAAAATAGATTCGGTTATAAATTTTTTCGAAGATCCTTTGGATGATTTTGAAAAGGGTGGTATTGTCTATAAGATCACTTGCAGGATTTGTGGGATGAATTGCGTGGGACAAACTGGCAGACTTCTTAATACTAGGATAGAGGAGCACAGAAGTGATTTGCGTTTGAGACGCTGTTATAAAAGTGTTCTTGCCCGACACACAAATGGATTTGTTGATGTTGACCATGAGTTTGACTGGGATAATGTTCAAATTTTGCATAGTGAAAGTAATAAGAAAAAGAGGGAATTCATGGAATGTGACAGATATTTATATTGTGTGTACAACAGAATGGCCTACTGACCCTCATTCGATTTTCAGGTATCAAAGAAAGAGCACCTATTCGTGGGTGCTGTCAATTTCTACCACTTAAAATTTTCTTGCCTTGATAAGGGTACTGTACGAGTACCGAAACGTTGGTAATGCAAATTTATTTATTTATGTTTTTTATTTTTATTTTATTGTAATTTGATTGTCATAAAAACAAAAAAGACGAAAGAAAGAAAAAGAAAAGGAAGGGGATGTGGTTGGCTGCCGTCTCATTTTTCTTTCCTCTTTTTTATTTTTTTCCGAAAATTTTATTTTATTTTATTAATTTTTTTTTTAGATTACAATAGGGTTTTTTTGGTTTTCTTTTATTCGTTTTGGTCCAAATTTGGTTGTTGGATTCTTGTTTTGTTTAACAGGATCTTGCACTAATAAATATTATTATTATTAATCCGGTCGGTATGCAGATTTCTTGTATTAGTACGATGATTAATACTTATAGAAATATGATATAAAATAATGTAGAACTCGCAATCAGAAAAAAATGGATCAATTCAACATCTTATTAACTTGGAAAAAATCATTGACTGTTAACTGGTTGGCGCTGCCCTCCTTACCCTAGGTCCAATAACAATTACCTGAGTTTTGCCCGGGTTAAAAGTGAGTCCATTCTTCCAGGCCCAGAGGATAACGTGATCGATATCCTCATAGACTAGAACAAGTAATCTTTTCAGAGAAGACATTAGTCCCGATAAGTAAATTTTGAAATCGTCAGAATATTTGTGGTAGCTACAGTGTTGAATTTCACTTCCAAGATCAGAGGTGAAGAAATAGAAGAGAATGGGTGCCAGGATGGAACGCTGAGGAACCCTACTCTTGAGCTCCCACCAGTCAGAAATCCCACCACTGCTATTAATAATTCTGTGAGACCTATTATTATTATTATATTATTAATTTAAGATCCGCCATTACTTTAAGGGAAGCAGTAAGAGTGCTATGTTCTGCCCGAATACCCGACTGCATCGGGCCAATGGCCCTAGATGTTTCAAGAAATTTGGAAAGTTGCAGGTGGACATTTTTTTCAAGTGGTTTAGATAGTGCACATAAAATATAAAATGGCCGGAAGTCTTTCGGGGAAGTAGGTTTAAAAATTTTGGGAACTGGGCAAATAAGTGCCTTTTTCCAGACATCTGGGAAGATACCGACCGGTAAGGAGGCATTATAAATATGCAAAGGAAAAGGAAAGATAATTGTAAGGGCGAGTCTAATCATTTCCATTGATATTCCATCAGATCCTATGGCGTTTGATTTGATTTCAAGTATTTTTTCCCAAAGTATTTCAGGTGCGATATCATCGAAAAAGAAGTCAGAATCATTAAATGTTGAATTAATAGGGGTAGTGGAAAATGATGATGATAAGTCTGGAACTGGGAACGTAAAAAAATCTTTAAAAGGTCATTAAGTGGAAAATTACTATCTACAGATTCGTGCTTGGGCGGATTAGGTGTAAACGTCTAAGAAGATGCCAAATATCCTTTTTTTGTCTCCATGCGCAATCTCGTTATAATTGTATCGATTAAACGCATCTCTAATTTTAGTTTGAACTAAGTGTCTGAGTTTGCGAAATTCAGCTAGTATTATAATGCTTTTTGTTCTTTTTGCAAGTCGGCGCTTGACATCACTTTCCCTAATCCGATTTTTAATTTCAGGTATGATCCAGGTGGCAGCTTTATTGAAATTTTTAGGAACGTGTAGCGGTCAAAATTTGTTGAATCAATATTACGAGTAGATAGATTTCGCACCAGCTTCTGGGTTGGTATTGAATTTAAATTACAGGAAAATTTAAAGGTAATGTTAATCAAGTCGTGGTTTGAGAGAAAAGGAATGGCACGTTGTTCGTGGTAGACGACCTTATAAATATCGTCTACAATCATGAGGTCAATACGAGTACTGAAACGATCTGTATGGTGAGTGGAATCGTGAGATACAATTGTGAGCCCCGAAAAGTGCACCAAAGATGTAAGATAATTAGTATGATTAGAAGTGACATTTAAGTTAGTGTTAAAATCTCCAGTAAAGGTAATGCTGTTAAAGTTAGGAATAAGTGAAAAAATGACCGATTGAAGCTCTGTACCATAGGAGGCATTGTGTGGTTTATAAATTACTCCCACATAAACACTATCAGAAGGTGGCTTAACTTCAACACAGAGAAATTCGGTCGTGGAATAAGTTGCCACTGGAATCACTTCAACGACATTCCTACTCACACTATTATGCAGAAAAAGACAAACTCCACCATCCCTTCCCTTGTCGCTGTCTTTTTGAAAGTGCGAATAGTTGTCAATTGAAACGAGGCTAGAAGATATATTTGCAGTTAACAAGTTCTCAGAAACAGCTATTATATGGCAGGAACATATACACAAAAATGTTTAAATTTTAGAAAATGTGGGAAATGCTTAAGGTATCCATTGATATATAAAAAAAACATTACAATGTGAAAACGATGCATAGAAATAGTTAATTTATAGAGTTGGTGCGAGGCACAAAATGCTTTATATTTACTATAAGTGTTTAAGCAGGTGAAACAGAAGTGTCTCAGAAATAACCCAAGGAAATTTAAATACTTTTCTATGCAAACAAACAAGATTTATTGAGAATACAGAGTTGATATGAGTGAAATACATGTATTTAGGTAGGAATAGCGCTTAAGAAAAAATATTGCTAATGTTAGTCGGAGAAAAAGTTGAAGAAATATTGGACTTAGGCTGTAGTTGCTATTGTAGTCCCTCGACAGATAGTAGGTTTGGAAGATGTATTCTCGGCGAACCGTTCTCCTCACGGTAAAAAATTCGTCCACCAGAAATCGAGATATATTTGATTTTCTTGTCTCTTCGGAGACCGAGAGCAATAGCACAGATTTTCTGTTCGAGTGGAATCATCATTATCGATCCATCCCAAATTCAAGGTAGAGAGATCCCTTTTGACTTTACGTCTCTCGATTATTTTATCGCGTAGATCCTGACGGTTGAATTTGACTACAATGATCGGTGGGGTAGTATGATGAGTAAGTGATGGTACTTTGATAATACGGTCAATGTTGACGTCATCCATAAAAAGGCTAACTCTTATTTATTGAAGACTTTTATTACTGTTGAGAAAATGGCATGACACATGGTCGAAACGGAGGTTTTCTAATTGTATTTTTCTCAAATATCTATGTTTCGTAAAGTGACTAATTAGTGTTTAAACTTTGGATTTGAGCCCCTGTCACGTATTTGGTAAAGTGATTATAAACTGATCCCAGTCGAGATCAATTCTATCTTTTGCTAACCTTAAAATATGGATTCCCCATAATTATTATTGAAATACCATGGATTGAATACCCATCAACACAAGAACTTTGAAATTATAATAATAAAGGAAACGATTGATATATGGTTTTTCGTGAAAAATAATGTCAATTTTCGATTATTCAAACAATTTTAGTTAAAATACATTGTTTAAAAATGTCAGATGCGCTATGCAAGACACACAAAAAATGAATCCAGGACGATTGCACATCTAAAAAAGACCTGCAAATTTGTTAATGAATCACTTTTTGATAGGAAGCGTAGTTTCGGGTTTTTTCGTAAGAAAATGAGAAAAGTTTAAAAAAAATTAATTTTCCGACCAACGATACAAGCTGAAGAAAAAATGTTGTTCACTCTAAGAAGAGCTACCAATTTTTTATGCATTTTTTCTTGATACGAAGCGTAGTTTTGATTTTTTATTGAAAAAATATCATTTAAACAAAAAATTAAAGGTCTAAAAACAACATAAGCTACGAAAAAAAGCAATAGACAAAAGTTGTCTCAAAGCCATAATTATAAAAAAACTTAACAAAGTTTTACCCAAATGGCTAGATCCCGCAACAACTTTGACATTAAGGAAATTATTAGACAATCTGATTATTTGTTTTTAAATTATCTGAACCCTGACTTTTAAAATATTTTTATTTATTATTGGAATAATAGAAATAATAAAAACTAGTCACAGTTTAAAAACATATTTTAAAACATTATATTAACATATGATTTGTCTTTGAGGAAAATTGAAATTTCGATTTATTCAAATAATTTTAGTTTCAACGTCTTTGCATAAAAGTCTCAGTTGCGCGAAAGTCAATAACCCCATATGATTTTAAGACGAATCAATTCAAAAAAATAATTATTTAAATAATCGCAAAATAAAATTTATCTTCAATAAAAATCCTCTATCAATTAGACTTTTTTATGGCAAAATTAACATTTTGACTAAGCCCATTAGTCTGCTTGTGAAACTTAATAGGTTAAAAAATTATATATAATTATAAAGGTTGTGTATAGATTTTTAAACTTTGACGATTCTTCGTTACTAATACCATGATAATGATAAATCACAAAAATACTATATGTGTGTTTAATGCAGTTACAGGTAAGATTTTGACCCTATTATGGATAGCAAACAATATATTTTATAGTTCTACATTTTCTCAATGCAATGCTTAATGTAAAAGAGTTTTGTCTAAGCGAGATTTTATATTCTGTACTCTAAAACACATCATGATTGTGCGGCGGTAGCCAACTGGAATTTCACTCATTTCCTGATTGTTCAATTCGATGATCGCGTGGGTTCCCATGTTTATTTTCACACGTTTTCTCGACCTATTAATATATTTATATATTCCAGCCAGAACATTATAAGTCTCCAATATGGCAAATACGTCACCATCGCATGTTGATAATACGATTTGTTCGTCATTTGGAACAGGCCGAAACAATGAAGGTCCTATTTTAATTTTAATCGATTTTTCACCAGGAAAAATGTATCTTCGAAGTTCGAATGTCTGGCGCGATTTTATATGGGGTATGAGCCGAATAAATGGAAGTTCTTCAAGTTCACATCCATTTCCGTCGGGAGAAGGAAGCCTTGTAGGTGGTGTTATAGATTTAGAGGCAGGACGGGCCCCTAATTGAGGAGACCTAGATCTCACACGTAGTGGAGTCTCAGCACGAGTGACAGATGTCTCCGGTGAATGGTGTCTTTCGGGAGAAAAAGAAGAAGATCCGCTACGAGAAATACCAGGCAGATCATCACCATCAAATAAACGCTCTGACAACGAACTTAGCTCTGCAACAAGAAAGAAAGAAGTATATATTTTTAAGGACTTCGGTGCTTCAATCAGGCTTAATGTTTTAGAGCTGAAAAAATAAAGATGACAAGGTAAATCAAAAAGAGATAGAATATTTTAAAAATTTAAAAAGGGTTTAAATTATTTCAACAGATTGGATAGGGCATGATAGATATTACATGATAGAGATTATGAAACGGTATTCGGGACTGGGCTGGTAGGCATGGAGATAGCAACACTAACGCTCCTTTCTGCCACGCCTTCCTCACAAAGCGCGCTAAAGTTTAAATTTTTGAAATTAAGGAAGTAAACCGATGCACTCTCCTACCACCAACAATAATTTATCCTCACTGCCAACAATGATTTTTTAATTTACAATTTACGATTTAATTTAGATGAGAAAAATAGAATTTTAAACCGGTCACCAATGCAGTTCTTTTAATCTCCCTTTTTAATATGAAAAACATGCCCACGCGACAGTCACGGCCCCTTCCTCGATACGTTCAAATATACATGATAACCACGATGACCGTTGCGGCAATCAAAACGAATAAGAAATTGCGGTGCAAAGTGGTACAGGAATGTACGATTTATAAATCTAGCAAGTCGACTTCCACCGAGAAGGTCCCTGCAAAATGGATTCCTTGACTCAAAGGTTCACGACTTGACTACATTTACATTAAGAAAGTTCAATCTTTAATCAACAGCTCGTGTATTTAAAATCTGAAACTGATTCGTACTTCTAAATACGTAGTTTTGAAACAGTGAATCCCGAGAATGAAACCCCATTAAGCTAGTTTAAATTCTTTTATACTTGCAGAGCTCTCATTAGTCATTTTCTGTTCAAGTTTCCTAGTTTACTTACAACGCCACCTGCGATTGAAAATTTTTTAAAACTAGGTAGTGTTACTTAATTTTCCTTAAAATATCAGAATCAGAAGAGCAGAATATCAGACAATTTTATGAAAAAATTCTGCCAATTACAAATGCCGAAAAAGCTTGCTTTAACCCCTGCGTAGCCAATTGGATACCCGTCGACGTATATTTTGTTGAATCATTTTTTTCCTAAAAACAATTAGCTAAATAAAGGGTTTTTCAATAGGCACGCTACAAAAGTAGACCGATATTGACAGCAAACGACGCAATTTTTTCCCCGCTCTTTTGACATTTCTATTCAGTAAGGCTTGCCATTTCATCATGGAAAGATATACGATCCAACAACGAGTCGAAATTATTAAAATTTACTATCGAAATTCGGAGTCAGTGGCCTCAACATTAAGAGCGCTACGTCCAATTTATGGTCGTTATAATCGTCCTGCCAGATCAACAATTGAGCGTCTAGTGGAAAAATCTGAATCCGCAGGTACAGTGGCAGGTACAGTTGGCCTACATCCTGACAAGATTAAATTTACGCAAGAACTGAAGCCGCTTGACCACCAGAAGCGACGTATGTTCGTGAATTGGGCTGAGCAACAACTTGAAAATGATCCGCATTTTCATCGAAAAATCATCTTCAGCGATGAGGCTCATTTCTGGCTGAATTGCTTCGTCAATAAGCAAAATATGCGTTATTGGTCAGGCGACAATCCACACGAACTCCATGAGTCAACATAAAATCCCGAAAAAATTACGGTTTGGTGGGGTTTATGGGCCGGCGGCGTCATTGGGTCGTACTTGTTCCGTGATGATCAAGACCAGCACGTTACTGTGAATGGGAATCGCTACAGCTCAATGATAACCGAATATATTTGGCCCGAATTGGATGATATGGACTTGGACAATATGTGGTTTCAATAGGACGGCGCCACAAGCCACACAGCGAATATCACAATCGATTTATTGAAAACCAAGTTTGGTGAGCGTATTATCTCACGAAATGGCCCAGTCATTCGGCCGCCTCGGTCGTGCGATATCAGGCCATTAGACTATTTCCTGTGGGGCTACGTCAAGTCTATGGTCTATGCCAACAAGCCAGCGACGATTGATGAACTTCGTACGAATATCGAACGTAAAATTGCAGCAGTATCGGCCGAATTATGCTTGAAAACCGTCGAAAATTGGGTTCAGCGTCTGAACTTCAGCAAGCGTGCCCGTGGTGGCCATGCAAAATAAATCAAGTTCCATACATAATGGCATCGAATGTACTTTCAAATGAATAAAGAATTTTATTTATATCCAAAACCGTTTTTGTATTATTTAAAAAGCTTTTGTAGCGCTCTTATTGCAAAATCCTTTACCTTCCAGATCCCCAGGATTCGACCAATTTCATATTAAAATGTGCACCAAATTTTTTTTATATTCTTCAACTAAGAAAATTTCTAATTTGAAAAAAGTACACATATAGTCGAACCGGGTACTTACTAGGGACACAGAGTCTAACTATTTTTTGATAGAACTTGCTATTTTTCTTTCAAACATTGAAAATAGTGTAAAACTTTAAAAATACATTTAATATAATTATTTAATACATTATTATTCTTATTTTATAAAAAAGTGAATTAATAAATACAATACACTGTATGTTACTCGTACAAGAAATTAAGATAATACGTTTTCTGTATCTCTATATGAGAGTAAAGTCAGGCTAAAATATTTCACGCAATCAGCACTAGCTGAACATCATAGCGAAAGAGGACATAATATATTATATGACGGAGCAACCGTCATTGAAAAAACACACACCATCTTTCCAAGAAAACATAGAGAAGCAATCGAAATCTTAAAACACCGCAATAACATCAACAGGGACAATGGATATAATACCAATCCGATTTGGCTTTCCGTCATCCCGGATTTTTTAAAAATAAAAAGACTTGATTGGCCAATCAGGTTCGATCAGTCCCCAGGTTGGGGCGCTCTTCCCAATCACAGGCATCGTAGAGAGTATACAAAAGAACAATATAACCTGATGACTCAGTCTTATGCCAGCCCTAAAGAAGTGAACTCCAATGTACTGTAAATAAAGTCCACTTTTCTATCAAAAGTTCCACAACTTTGTCAAAATTTTTTATTTTTCATTTGAAGGTTTATCTCTTTCGTTGAAAATACATTTTTGGAACTGAAAATTAAAATTTTTTAACTATTTGGCTGAAAGTTTAACTCTTTGATTGAAAAATCATATTTTTCGCTTAAAAAATTCAACTTTTTGTAGATAATTTGTCTCTTTGACTTTAAAATTAAATAATTTCGTTGAAAATTCATGTATTTTATTTAAAATTTGTCTTTTTTTGTAGATCATTAATTTTTTTTGTCGAAAATTCACCTTTTCCCTTGAAAATTTAACAATTTTGTTGAAAATTCGTTTTTTTTCTTTTTCAATTCAATTTTGTATCACAGTTTTTATCTGGAAATGAAACTATTCCATTTTTGGTTGAAATTTTATCCTGTACATTGTATTAGTTAAAACACCAATTATTTGATAGAAAATTAAGTTATTTGTTTTCGGTTATGATTTTTTTTATTTGAAAGAATTTTCAAATAAAATTTTTTAAACTTAATTTTAAGTATTAAAAATTAAAAAATAATTGACTTTAGAAGATGATTCTGAATTCGTTTAAAATTTAAGAATTAATAAATATTAGTTTTTAAAATTATTTTCAATCATGACCTTATATATTATTTGAG
>NC_046662.1:31358479-31372141 GCF_010883055.1 Belonocnema kinseyi | reverse complement strand
CTCAAATAATATATAAGGTCATGATTGAAAATAATTTTAAAAACTAATATTTATTAATTCTTAAATTTTAAACGAATTCAGAATCATCTTCTAAAGTCAATTGTTTTTCAATTTTTAATACTTAAAATTAAGTTTAAAAAATTTTATTTGAAAATTCTTTCAAATAAAAAAAATCATAATCGAAAACAAATAAATTAATTTTCAATCAAATAATTGGTGTTTTAACTAATACAATGTACAGGATAAAATTTCAACCAAAAATGGAATAGTTTCATTTCCAGATAAAAACTGTGATACAAAATTGAATTTAAAAAGAAAAAAAAACGAATTTTCAACGCCTTTTGTTTCTTGGTACAATATGAGAAAAAATCAAAATCTATGTACATGGATGTCTTTTGTTTTTCGTCCATACACGAGACCAAGTTTAATCCAACCAAAGAAAGGACAAATCATGTATTATTTATTCATATGAATAGTTTAAACTATTTTTAATTGATTCAAGCCTTTCTCAAGTCTGTTTTATGTGACGGTAATGATGAAAATATACAGCAAAGGCTAAAGAACATTATCGAGGGGCGAGGGGTGAAAGCTCTCTTATAAAATATTTGTGTCCCCTAATTTGTTCATAACTAAAGGGTTTTTCAATAGGCACGCTACAAAAGTAGACCGATAGTAACAGCAAACGACGCAATTTTTTTCGCCCTTCTTTTGACATTCCTCTTCAGTAAGGTTTGCCATTTCATCATGGAAAGATATACGATTCAACAACGAGTCGAAATTATTAAAATTTACTACCGAAATTCGGAGTCAGTGACCTCAACTTTAAGAGCGCTACATCCAATTTATGGTCGTCATAATCGTCCTGCTAGATCAACAATTGAGCATCTAGTGAAAAAATTTGAATCCACAGGTACAGAGCAAAATGTTCCCGTGCCAGTGAGACAAAGAAGTACCCGTAGTGTCGATAATATTGCTGCCGCTAGCGCATAAATTGAGAAAGACCCAAATCAGTCGCTCAGACGTCGTGCTCAAGCGTTGGGCTTATCTGTGACGTCGTTGTGGCGTATTATGCAAAAAGATCTTGGTCTACATCCTTACAAGATCAAATTGACGCAAGAACTAAAGCCGCTTGACCACCAGAAGCGACGTATGTTCGTGAATTGGGCTGAGCAACAACTTGAAAGTGATCTGGATTTTCATCGAAAAATCATCTTCAGCGATGAGGCTCATTTCTGGCTGAATGGCTTCGTTAATAAGCAAAATATGCGCTATTGGTCAGGCAGCAATCCACACGAACTCCATGAGTCAACATTACATCCCGAAAAAATTACGGTTTGGTGCGGTTTATGGGCCGGCGGCGTCATTGGGTCGTACTTCTTCCGTGATGATCAAGACCGGCACGTTACTGTGAATGGGAATCGCTACCACTTAATGATAACCGAATATATTTGGCCACACAGCGAATGTCACAATCGATTTATTAAAAACCAAGTTTGGTGAGCGTGTTATCTCACGAAATGGCCCAGTCAATTGGCCGCCTCGGTCGTGCGATTTGACGCCGTTAGACTATTTCCTGTGGGGCTACGTCAAGTCTATGGTCTATGCCAACAAGCCAGCGACGATTGATAAACTTCGTACGAATATCGAACGTGAAATTGCAGCAGTATCGGCCGAATTATGCTTGAAAACCGTCGAAAATTGGGTTCACCGTCTGGACTTCTGCAATCGTGCCCGTGGTTGCCATGCAAAAGAAATCGAGTTCCATACATAATGGCATCGAATCTACTTTCACATGAATAAAGAATTTCATTTATATTCAAAACCGTTTTTGTTTTATTTAAAAAAACTTTTGTAGCGCTCTTATTAAACCCTTTATATGCAAAAATTTCCTGATGCATTAAGAACCGCTGAAATCAATGTTAGGAAAGTTTCTGTACCAATGAGGAATTTGAATTTGAAAGAAGCAACGTCGGTTGGTGTATCGGCTGGACTAGACAACCTGTCAGAGCGTGCGAGGAAGGGTTTCGCTCAGATATCTTTGCATAAATATATAACTTCACTTCTAGAAAATTCAATTCTCATTTGTAGAAAGAACGTTATGATCATTTGTAAATACCCGCTTAGCCTAGGGGATGGAAATTTCACTTGTTTGTTTACGCTCGAGTACTCGCTTGAGTGGCAACCGCAGTCCCCGAGGCCCTCGCGCAGGTCCTGTTATACCTACCTGCGGCGCGCCGTCAATTCTCGGAACGTTTATAGAAGGGAATGCTATTGAAAGGTTTTACTGTAATTTATTTGATGTTATTGTCTTTCTTTTCAGTAACCTTTGGGTTTGATTGTTGACCGAATAGTTTTCACCCAATGATTATTCCTCTTGAATTTTTTCCTTTATTTTGAGTTTCAGACCGTACTCTTTCGTTGGATTCAATATTTAGGTAGTTGCGTAACATCCCTTTGTTGATCAGAAATGGACCCTTTTCCTGGGAGTTCAGTGTCAACCAAGGTTCCGACGAGTGTAGTCATTCCGTCCCTTGAACTAGTTTATGTAAATCAAGTGTGCTATTCGAGAACATTTGACTAGTATTTTATTCAAAGACAGTATTTGTTTTGACCATTCCTTTATTATTTCAATTCCATTATTAAAATCTGTGTTCCCTTCTTTTTCGGTTTTGTTTAGTGATTTTCCCAAATCGATAGACTTCTGGTGTTGAGGGAAATAACGAGTCGGATGACGTATGACTACTGGTTGCATCGGGATCTATCATTGATGAACGATTGTAGTCGTAGCTCCCGGAGATTACATCTTCTCTAATTTTCCCAAACAACCAAAACATATTTTGGTACAAAGTTCTTGTGCGATCGACTTAAGGTCGTCTGATATGGATTACTTCGATAATGAAATGAGAAGCTGATGTGTTACTTCGTTTGATTGACTTCAACCGGACCGGACGTGACTCCTTGCCTGCCCTAGGCCAGTCCGCGAGTAATTAAGTAACACTATTATTTAATGATTATAACTAGTTAACTGATTTATTAATTTAATAATTATAACTTGTAAAGTTATTTATTAGCCTAATCAAGTAAATATTTACACTTGTAAATATTGATAATATAATGGTAAATAAAATTTAATACACAGGCGAATGGAAATATATATGAAGTTAACTTTTAAGAGCATATGTTGCCAAACATGTTGGTTGCAAATTACTAATTTTTAATAACATATCGAGCCTTCTTGACGTGTATGTATTTTGTATAAAATTAAGTTTCCAGCTGTCATAATTTGTTTCAACATCTTTAGTACATCATTTTTTCCAATAATGTCTCAATAATGTCACATTCAAGGTTCGCGTGTACCGATAAAATCAGTGTAATTCTAACATATGTTCCAAAAATTTTACTTCGCGAAATACGAATATTTGTATACAGGCAATATTTGGATTTTTATGGTATTTCAGTATATGGTTGATTTGGTATGTGTTTCTATATTCTACTTACGAACAGAATTAAGTAATGCCATGAAAATGATGAATATATTGCAAATAACAATTTTCATTTTTCTGGAGACCCCGAGCTGATTTAACTAATTTTGAAATAAGATCTTCAGTTGTAACTGATAAGGTTTGGCATACGTGTTGCCTCTCTCTCTCTCTTTATATACACTACCCGTTATTACATTATTGATGGTGATATGAGATCACGACGACAACGTGTTTCATAAAACCTATTTTGTTTCTATCGTAGAGGAAAGCTTTATTTGGTATCCTTGAAAAGATAGAGGTAGCCTAGACCCACATGTGTCACTTCAAAACGAGCATAGTTGAAAAAATGTACTAAACGCCACTATATTATCTTACACTTTAATAAATTAAATCCCATTCAATTCAATTCGTTCAATTCATATACTTTCTTGACTGCAGGGGGAAATTACTTTATTTCAGTGCCATGTAACCGTGAAGATTTTAGTTTCGAATCAAAATTAAATGAAATCATTAAAAAAAAAGACAACTTTTGAATAAAATATTTGAATCCTGAACCAAATAAAGTAAATTTTAAAGAAAGTAGTTTAAGACGGTCCATTCTATTTTTATAATTAAAATTAATTGATAAAGCTACGGGCGAATATTTATATTGCTTTGCCTCTGAATCAATAGTGGGCAAAGAAGCAGTGAAATCCGAGTGGTATAAAATAAGCGACTATTAACATTTTCACAAGCGTCGGAAAATACGTGTGGCCTAGACAAAATCAAAATATAACTATTTTATCGTTGTTTCAGATTCATTTTTTAGCTCTCGACAAACAATTATTTCTAGTGGATTTTGTCAATTTTCCATATTTGAGAAAGAACAGGTGAAAATCGTACATGGAAAATTCTACCCAGATTGCAATATTTGTAGACTTTTCGCGCGCTTTTGTTAAGTGAAGTAAACAACGCGCATCGTTTGGATCTGGCACTTCGCGTTGAATAATTTATTTTTTTCACGCTACGCGCTTAATTATTTAAAGGCAAAATGATTGAAAACTGTAATATGGTGATTTTGAATTGTCACTTGTTAAAGATTCTGCGGCTTAAGGCCATGTGGTGAGTGTAAGAGCTGATCAAGTCAGTCCTAAGATCAATATTTTTTCCCCCATATTAAAAATAAAAGTTTAAATAACGTGAAAATTTTTCCGGGAAATGTTAATAAATATTAAAGGATCGTTTGTGGCCTTGCAAAGAGTTGGAGGAAGAAAAAAGTTTATTTATGCAAATAATGATTATCGATTGACACATTTAGGTTTTACAGCAGAAGTTTTGTTTCTGACTTTCTCTGACGATAATCATGCAATCTGTTTTACCCACAGACCCCTAGAAGTTCGAAGTTGTCTACTCGCTGCGCTAGTGCTGCTTTGACACAGCTGATACGTATGTAAGACCCAATATGTTTATTTGCATTTCAAGTGCAAACATTAGTTTTTGCATTATTGGTGCATAATGTTCGTGAGCGATTTTTGTTGTTTTGTCCCACCTTGATAAATATAAACCTCATAGCTAGCCCATTGACAACATTGAAAATTGCTTGCAGGGTTTGGTGAAAGCATGGTCGGTATTTCTGAAAAATAGAAATTAAAAAAAAACTTTTTTCACTATTCTAACTATTTAAGACCAGAGACGAATTCTTGTATGCCTTCTATTTATCGTGCCAAATTTTGAATACAATATCTCATTCCGTTTGGACGTAAGTTAAGAAAAAAAAAATTTCACTGGTATTTCGTTTAAACACAATTTTTTCTCAAAATTTTCACCGAAACAAAGCTGAGACATGGACTTTATTACCTCCTCTATAATTTGCCAAACTATCAGAGTGATACCTCATTTCGTTTAGACGTAATTTGGGAAAGAAAAATCGAGGATCAGGTTTGGTCACGTGACCCTCTCGTCACATGGCCTTAAATAAAAACATTTTTATTACATGCCTCGTGCGTCGTACTCGATTTTGTGCCAGATGTGATCTTTTTTACATATCAGATTATTTTATATATATTTCCGTACCTCGGTCCAAGACTTTTTATTCGGGTCTTGCAAATGAGGAAGATATTTTCCTTTTCATGATAATCGTGATATTTGTTATTGATTTTGCATCAATTTTCATTCTCAGCTAAGCTAACAAATGTATTATTTTAACAAATGTATATGATTATAGTTCATAGTATGCATTGCCATTAAAACAGACGTATTATCATTGCCTTGTTTTCATAATTTAAAAACGTGCGCGTCTAATCAAAAATTGCTCAAACACAAATTTATAATGCTTTTATTTTCTATTTTATTTTTCACAAAGAACAATAAAACCACGTGTGTGAAGAGAGACCTATGATTTTTCGTGAATAAGAGTTATTGTTTTATTCGTAAAAAAACTAACATTTAAATTTTAAAAAATCAATTTTCTGACCAACGACACAAGCTGAGAAAAAAATGTTGTCCACTCTGAAAAAGACAAAAATTTGTTATGAATTATTTTTTGATAAGACGCGTAGTTTTGACTTTTTTGAAACAAATATAATTAAAAATAAGTTAAAGTTCTAAAAAACGAAATAAGGGTCGAAAAAAGTAAAAGGCTAAAGTTGGTCACGTAAAAAAGCTCTATAAATGTATTATTAATCATTTTTGGATATGATGCGTAGCTGTTTGCTTCAATCGCAGAAATTTTTAGCCACAAATCCTCAGTTATAAACAATTTTAATGAAGGTTTATAAAAACTTCTAGACCCTATACAAATGTGTCATTAAGGAAATTAATTGGCCCTTTAAGTATTTTTTCATGAATAGTCTAAATCTTGACATTTAAAACATTCTAATTTATTATCAGAATGGTACGAGTAACAAAAACTTGACACCATTTAAAAACATATAAACAACTTATGAGGTTTTTAATTATTTTGAAAGAATTAAATGAATGATGAAAGAATTACATTAACATATGATTTCTCATGCAGAAGAATTAGCATTTTCATTTAATTAAACAATTTTTTCTTGAACGTCCTTATTTAAAAGTCTTAGGACCGGTTCCACCAACCTCAGTTAAATCATTGGTTAACTAACAGCGGTTTAAATGTAATGCCATTGTTAAGTGTCGATTATCCTGTCGCGCGTTCCACCAAGTTTTGGAAGTCCCTGTTATCTAATCAGATAGTAATTTCGAAATAACTCCTAATTTACTTTTAACCATTCGCGTGATTGTCTACTTGTCGGTCGAGTGAAAAGCAAAGCAATATGGCCGTGCGCGCCAAATTCTAACAAGGTTCACTCCACGTTCATGACCGCACTAACCTAAAAAAAGGGAATATGTATGTGTTTTTTGTTCGTGTTATGCTTCTGTTTTATTCGTGTTATCTGTGATAAGATGGAAGAAAATAAAGTGAGATCGCCTAATTTTCTTCCTAATGCTCCTTCGATTTGATTCAGCGAAATCTCGTTTGCAGCCCCATGCCACTTCTCTGGAGGGCTGTGGAAAATATTTGTCATAAGAGCTGACGGTGGACGTGTGGCAGCGCGAGCTATGCAGTTGGCCTATTATTTAAATATTGCACGGCGAAAGTGTTAAAAAAATATTTTTCAAATGAAAATAATTTTCTTATAGTTCTGGGTAAAAGATAATAATCTTTAAATTTTTTATCACCTTTTGAATAATAAAATAATCAGCGAAAATCGTAAAATTCACTGCTTTTAGACGTCAATCCCAATGCATTTCTACTAACTACAAAAAATCATTATTCTTGGGCAATTAAATTAAGCAGATAATTATTTGTGTAATTTTTAAATATCCGAAAAGGAAATAGTCTAAATTTTGTAACATAATATTTATTTCATTTATTAATTTTAAATTCATTTTGGTTTTTCAAATATTTTAATAAAAAAAATTATGTGTTTTAATAAACACAATGTGCTGCCTTGTTTAATAATATCATATGTTATTTCAAGTTCAAAAAATGAACCTTGTTAAAATGACTTATAAAATGGAGGAAAATATGCTAATTTTAATTATAACTAATTTTGGAAAAGAACTCGAGATGAACTTTTGATAAAAATATTTCGGTTTTCTTTATGAAAATCTCATTGGCAGTTTTTATTTATTTTTTAATTATTTATAAAAACCAATTGTTTGAAGAAAAAGATTTTATAATCCCTAAATTAAATTTTTTATATAAAAACGTATCGATAAGATTTGCGGAGAATCTTTTTTGGAATGAAATAAGCCCTACATCATTAGGATTGCATAATAATTGCAACTTTTACCTAAAGTGAGGGAGAAAAACATTAAAATGTAAAATCTACAGTTAAATAAACAATGTAAATTGTAAAATATTCATGTTAAAATTTCAACTCAAGTTCTTTAAAAAAACAGTCATAATTAACAATAAAATATTTTCCTCGATTTTATAAATCATTTTTAACAACGTTTATTTTTTAGCTTGAAATAACTTTAGTTCATGTTCAATTTAAAAACAAGTATAATTAAAATTCGTTTTCCCTTTTAAATCTTAGGCTAAATTTCATGAAAATAGTTATGAGAAAAAAATGTTTTAAATTAATGCATTAACATTAATTAAATTTTGTTGACTATGTGTAATTTTAGTTGATTTTTTTTAAACTTGAAATCTTTTGAAACTACAAATTTTTTTAAGTCTGCAAAATAAAAATAAATGGTCCTAAAATCTTACAGAAAATAACTTTAAATTTTCCTAACAATCTAGAGAATATTGTTAGATTTTCTAAAAACCTTTCCAAATTCATAAAAACCTTTTACAAAATTGTAAAAAATCTACATTTTTCTCCAAATTTTTATGCTTATCAAATTAAACATTTTTTAAAAATATTTTCAATATATCTGAACGTTCTGAATGTCTATAAAATTTTTTCCAATTTTTCTTATAATATTTTAAAGACAAATAAATTTGCTTTCAAGACTCCCAGATTATTTTTCGACATTTTTTCGGAAATACTTTGAAATCTTTTAGAAAAATCATTTGACATTTTTATAGGAATCTGAAGAAAAAATTTTTATTCTCTTGAAACCTTCCGTAATTTTAATCCGGCTTCCTGTTTCAAAATCTTTAACAATCTACATTGAAAAAATGGAATTTTTCACAAGTTTAAAAATAACTTGGAATTGTTTGAATAGTTGAAAATATTTATTAAGCATAATACAATTTTTTTTATTTTTGATTCAATTTTCGTTTAAAATCTCTTCTTAAAAATTAAGAAATCATTAAAAATGTTAACAGGAATCTTGGGAAAATTTTATTGTTCTCCTAAAACCTTTAAACATTCTTAAAAGGATTCTCATTTTTTGTTCAAAATCATCAAAAACATACATTTCATTTTAAATTTTTCGGAATCTTCTAAAGATTTTAAATTATTTTCGATTCTTTTCAAAACTAACTGAAACTTCTACAAATAAAAAAAAATCAATTCTAAAAAATTGTTTTAAGTTTTTCAGATTTTTTTTCGACATATTTTAAAATCTTCAAAACTTAAAATTAACCTTTTAAAATAATATCTGAACAATTTTGAATTTTCCTAAAGTCTTATTGTCCGTTTGAAAGCAAAATTAAAAATATATATATATAAAATTTAAAAATAGAAAGTTATCAAATTTAAATAAGGTACTATAAAATTTTTAAAAAATTTACAAAATTTCATCTACGATATGCTTGATTCTACTTATTACATTACAGTCATCCAAAACTAAAAATAATTTATATCTTCATTAAATTATTCTTTAACAGACATAATTTAACATATGATATATATTTGTCGGTCGAGTGAAAAGCAAAACAATATTGCCGTGCGCGCCAAATTCAAACAAGGTTCACTCCGCGTTCATGACCGCACTAACTAATAATTAATATATTTGAAATTTCTATTACATTTAAAATGAAAATAAATATTTATTAATTATTATTTTCTGTAGATTTAATCAAACAAATTATGATCAATAATTCAAATCCTAAATGCACTGCTAGACGAGAATCAATTAATGTTAAATGGATAAAATAGCAATTTGGAAATTATTTTGAAAACTTGGTTCCTATGTTGCGATTCTTTATTTAAAATAAGATCCTTTAGTCCATGTTTAATTTTAAAATAATTATAATGAAGATTCCCTTTTTGTCATATGACCTCAAAACTTCTTCCAAAAACTTCATATTTCACAACGACATTTCACTTTTTAGGTTAACGGACGATTAAATTGCTCTAAACGACCAATCTTGATCGGTTAGATTTAAGGTGTTTAATGCGAGTTAACCATCTATTAAAAAGTGTTGGAACGCCTAACTAGCTTTAACCGAGGATTAAATTTTTAACCGAGGTTGGTGGAACCGGCCCTTAGTTACGCAAAAACCAATAGCCCCATTTGATTTTACAACGAATTGTATCAATATTAATTATTTAAGTAATCGGAAAATTAAATTTATCTTCAGAGAAAATCATCTATCAATTAAAATTTCGTATGATAGCATTAACTTTTTTATGACGCTAATTAGTCTGCTTGTAAAACTAAATAGGTTACAAAATTGTTTATAACTTTACAAGTTGTATCTAGATTTTCAACCTGTGACAATTCTTTGTTACCAATACCACGATAATGATAAATCATATAGTGTTTTTAGAAGATAACTTCGTTCTGCAACAAACTGATGGACTGAATATGTTTTTTAGAACAATTAAGTTAGATATTAAAATAATTATCAGTGACTGTTAGCATATTTGATTTAATCTTAATCAATAGCGGGTTTATTGAAGAAAAAGAGTAATATTTCTAAAATTGCTAATTTTGTTACTATATTTTTTTATATATTGTTGTGTTATATCCTGTGTTTTACCACTTTGCGTTGGTGTAATTTTCTTTCTAATAATATTTTCGCGAGGAAAATATTCGGGACTTAGCTAGCAGACATAGAGTTGTCTGTACTTATGCTCCCAAAGCGCAATAAAGTTTGAATTTTCGAAATTGAAAAAATTGAAAATTAAAATTGAAAAATTTAACCAATTTGTAAAATATTGAAAATTGAGTAATTGACACGGTTTTGAACTTTTTTTTAAATGTAATGCTTTTCTCGATTATTTTCCTACGAAAAAAAAACGGTTAGGAATGTTTTAATTTCCCTAGTTAAGACTATGCGTACACATGTGCTGAATTCACCTTACAAATTTCAAAGCAATTGGTTAAACCGTTTTTGAGATATCAAGTCGTTCTAACAGCTGTAACTTTCCAATGACTTCAAATATTGGAATATTACTTCGCCAGCATAATATACATATGCGTAGTGACATTCAATGTTTACACGTACCGATAAACTTAATGTAATGTTGCGAAATACAAATTTTTGTGAAAAAGTCGATATCTGGATTTTAATTATATTTCAATATATAATTGATGCAGTATTTGTATTTATATTCTACTTACCAACAAAATTAAAAAATGTCATAAAAAGGAAGAACAGATTGCAAATAGAAATTTTCATTTTTCTGGAGACCACGAACTGATTTAACTAATTTGGAAATAAGATCTTTAGTTGTAACTGATAAGGTGTGGCATACGTGTTGTTTCTATGTGTATACTAACCATTATCAGATTATTGATGGTGATATGCGATTACGACGATGAAAAGTTTTAACTGAAGCCTATTTTATTGTTATGAAATAGAGTTTAATTTTAAAGGACAGAAATAAACTTTTATCTAAGGTGCTAAATTCTCAACAATAAAATTTTATTTTTAACAAAGCAGTTTAAGTTTTAACCATGCAGTTGAATTTTTACAAAATAAATTCAATTCTGAAGGAAAAATGTAATCTTAAATTACATTTTCCACTTTGTCGTGACTGATGTTTTGATTTCTGATATCATCATGAATTGACCAATTAAAAAGACTGATTTAGAAAGACTGATATTGGAAAAAAATCATGAGACGCTAGCCCCGATTTTGCTTTTTTAAATTAAAATTATTAGAAAAGTCATAAAATTGATCAATAAATTAAACATTTTTTCGGAAATGATCATAAACTTCTTAATTTTATAATCCATGAATGCCTTATTTATGCATTTGCTTATTACGTTTTTTTAACCATTAAAATTCATAAAATAGTTATAAATTTTGCTGAAATTGTCATAAAGTTCCCAAATGAAAGGATAAGCATTGAAAAATCCGAATATTTCTTCTGACAAGTGCCAAAATAATGCATTTGTTTATGAAATTTGTTATAAAAAACCATAAGAATAATAAAGACCGTCTTGGCATGCCAAAATGAAACCCTGCGTACCAAACGTTAGCTCACAAGACATTGACTGATCCTTCACATTTCTGTGGAAGATACCGTGCATCCTCTTTTCGAGGAGCTGTTCACGAAAGTTTTTCTCTTGTGCTTTCTTAATCCAGGCTTTCAGGAGTGAGTACTCAAGATAGATAAGATATAATACATTTTGCTCACCCCTAATACTGAAGTTAAGTCCGAGTGTTTCAGCAGCCTCCTCCGCTGCTTTGTACAGAAACGCTTCTTTGCAAACTTCTTCGTGATTCCTAAACATTTTGAGAAGACGGTCTCTTGCATTTGCAACTCTATGTGCTGTACCTAGAATAATCCTGTTGTGAAGACATTTAAGACTCAATTTGTCTAACCCAGATTCAATTTCAATTTCCTTAGTATATCGTTCGACAATCCCTAGAGCTAGATGTGGTTGCTCTTTGTTTTTAGCATAGATCTTAAGATCGTCCATGTAAAATACATGAGTGCCCTTGCACTTTCGATCTGCAGGTTTGCAGCACAAGTACTGGTCAAAATGGCGAAATGCTATAGATAATGGCAATAATATAAGGCAAAAGAGGAGTGGGCTTATGGTGTCTGGTTTTCCAAAGCGGCATCAATCACTCTATGCACCTAACCATTTGCGGATGAACCTTTAAGATCTCCATAAGATAAATGATAAATCTATGGGAGGTCGAATCGAAAGCTTTCCGATAATCAATCCAAGCCATCGACAGGTCACGATGGTAGAGTGCTGCATCTTTGCAGACACATCTATCGATGAACAAGTTTTCCCGACATCCCGCTTCGCCTTTCTTTGAGCCTCGTTGTTCATACATTTCTTGTCACGCAGGTTTAATTTTCCGAACAATCCTATCATTTAGAATAGCTGTGAATATCTTATAAAGTGTGTTCAGACAAGTGATTGGCCTGTAATTCTTCGGGTCAGCTAAGTTGCCTATTTTCGGCAGAAGTATTGTGCGCCTTTCCACACACCACTCCGGAATCGGCTCTTCCGACTTTAAATATGAGGTGAAAATACGGGCCAAATGCTGATGGGTTGAAGAAAACTTCTTCCACCAGAAGGTTTTGATACAATCTGGTCCCGGTGCGGAATAGTTCTTCATCCCTCTTAATACTTTTTTCACCTCCTCGGTAGTGATGGTTGAGCATTCTTTATCAGGTGTTATGAGGGCATGACATAACTCCTTGAAGCTATTTATATTTTCTGAGTCTCCGTCCAGTCTATGTTGCACTTCATAGACCTCTCTCCAAAATCCTTCGACCTCCTCTGGTTTGGGTGGGTGTTCGACAGTAACTGGAGGGTCTTGTAAAAGTCGAGATAGGTCAGAGAGAAACTATTGATTTTCTCTGACGCACCTCTCCCTCCGCTCTAGACTTCACTTAGCGTCAAATAGTATTCGTATTCTCTCAACAATACGCTGCCTGATGGTCAGCAGCTTTGATTTGTTAAGTGTATGATAACGGGTCCGGAGTTCGCGCGCGAACTTTCAAAGCTTGGCGATAAAATTTCTGCCAGATGTGATGTAGTCAATCACACACTGAATGCAGGACGCGTACTCTCTTGCCCAGCGTATCTTTGTGACAAGTTGATGCATTCGTCTTTCGGTCTTATGATCAATCGTCGGTTTTGTTCTACGGTTCGCATTTGTCAAAGCTCTCGCTGCATTATACATACAATAATTGATAGCCCAGAGGTCGGATTTACCGGAAAAATGTCCACGAAGCTCGTCATCCATTTCATCCAGATATTTAGGCTTGAGAGAAACCTTGGTGTTGATGTTTCTCCGGGTCGTAAAGCATCGATCTTCATCTATTGGATGCCTGCCCGCGGTTGGTCTTAGTGTCGCCTC
>NC_046662.1:31338797-31358379 GCF_010883055.1 Belonocnema kinseyi | reverse complement strand
GCAGCCGTGCCATGTAACCCCGTTCACGGGCCACACTCGCATCGTAGCAGTCTAGCAAGTCGTGATTCAGTTGCTCCGTCCACCCAAAGGTCACGAGATCCCTCTGATCCATCGCATTGAATCCATTTTCATTGGCTCCCCCAGCTCTAGATTGTCGGCATTGTTGGCCGACCTATTGTTGGGAGCCCTGCGCATTCTGTTGTTTTGAACCGCACTTACTACAACTATGTTTGGTGTTGTCATTGTTGTTCCCACGAGAAGCTAGGGAAAGGGGTTCGTCCATCCTTGTAGAGCCCCGCATGCAAGAATAAGGCTGCGTACTTTGAGAGGTCGCCCGGAATCCCAGAGTCACCGTTCCAGACACCTCACCCAGGTGCCATTCAGCTTTCGGCACAATTTTCACACTTCCGCTTGGGGGTTAATCCCTTCGGGACCACCCCTGGACAATTGTCCGCGACTGCCTATTTATTTTTGTAACCATATGCAGAAGAAACCCTTGAGGCTTGAGGAAAGCTTTAATTGGTATGCTTGAAAAGCTAAAGGTATACCCGATCTACACATACCACTTTAAAATGAGCAAAATTGGAAAAAATGTACTATACGTCAATATATTGTCTTACAACTTATTGATTTAAATCCCATTTAATCAAATTTCTTTAATTGATATACAGTTTCGGTTTCGGGGAGACATGAGTTTATTTTTAGGTTATATAATCGTTACAATTTTAGTTTCATACCCAAATTAAACGCAATAAATAAAAAAAGACCAATTTTGAAAGAAACATTTGAATCTGTAACCAAAGAAGATAAATTTTAAAGAAAAAAATCAAAACGGTCCATTCTATTGTCATGATTAATATTAATTGTAAAGCTATGGTTGAATATTTATATTACTACGACTCTGAATAAACAGTGGAAAAACAAGTGATGCCTGGCATCGGTACCAGCAGTGCTCTCAATGTTGAGAACTTTTTTAACTGCCCTTGAGTCGCGGTCGCACGTCCGGATTGGTTCGCTAGCGTGCTGATTTTTAATAGTATAATAATTCGAATTTGATATTTTATATAAATACTAATTAGGAAATACATAACCAGTAATTTTATAATCCTGAAATAATATTTTCGATTGAAAGATGAAAAATAATTCGATTTTAATTAAAAGGACTTTATGAATTCTGAGTTCAGAGAAAGAAAACATTTTTTTATCACAATGATGAATCTTTTCTCTTTCGAGTTTCTAAATTAATTTATTTTTATTCTCATCCATCCGACTTACCATGAAATCACTAGAATCACAAAAAAAGAAGAATTTGGTTTTTTCTGAGGTCGTAAGACTAAGTTCGTACAGATCAGCTGTTTAAAACGCGGTATTCCAGTCGCAGATATCTTCATTTGTTGATAAGCTACACGGTTTTAAGTAAAGAGTGTCTTTTTGTTTTCGGCTTGTAAAATGGACAGCCTGAAAGAGTAACGAATAGCTGAAGGTGCACCACGTCACTGCGAAATTTGGGCCACGCTCCTGCTCACTCAGCACACAGAACTCGTGAGTTTTTGGCCAAACACTCGATTACTGTTCTTCCCCACCACCTATACTCACCTGACCTTGCTCCTTGTCACTTTTTCTTGTTCCCAAAACTAAAAAACCCCTAAAAGGAAGAAGATTTGAGACGATTTCGGAGATTAAGGCAAATGCGACGAAGGAGCTGAAAGTCACTACAAAAGAAGCGTACCAGGACTGTTTCAACAAGTGGAAACAGCGTTGGGATAAGTGTGTGCGTTGATGAACAGATTGCAAATAATGATTTTCATTTTTTTTAAACCGCAAAGTGATTTAACTAATTTTGAAATAAGATCTTTAGTTGTAACTGATAAGGTGTCGCAAACATGACCTCTCTCTCTCGCCATTATAACATTATCAATAGTGATATAAGATCAGGACAATAACGTGTTGTGTAAAACGCACTCTATTGCTATGATACAGGAAAGCTTACTGTTTTGATTTCAAGGGGAAATAATTAAATTCTCAGTATAGATAACCATACAGATTTTAGTTTTAAATTAAAAGCAAATGAATCAATTAAAAAGACAACTTTGTAATAAAATATTTGAATCCTTAACCCAATGAGGTAAATTTTCAAGAAAATAGTGTAAAACGGTCCGTTCGATTTTCATAATTAAAATTAAATTATGAAGCTGCGGGCCAATATTTTTATTGATATGCCTCTAAGTCAAAAGTTTAATTTGAGTTTGTGGGGAATTTTCAAAGAAAAAAAATATATGTATGTGGGTGTGTGTGTGTGATGATTGTGACGACTCTGCACTCCATTTAATGATAAAGACCTTGTTCTGCATGATTACAATTTACATTTTAAATCAAGAAAGTGAGAATTATTTTATTTATTTTTAAATTGCAATAGAGTTGATTACTTTATATATAAATCTAAATGTATAACGAACTTGTAACGACTTCACACTTAATTCGAATTTTAAAAACTTGTTGTGCGGCTGAAGTTTGGGCTCATTAATAAAACAGTATAAATATATGAAGAAAAATCAGAAACTTAGTCGCTAAATTTAAGAAGATAAAATTGTGCATTCTCGTAACGACGAGACTTTTTTTATTTTTATAATGATTTAAAATTTCTTGTAAAAGGAAGTCTTACTCATTTGTCGTTAAGCTAACGTTTAGGTTTAGTTGTAAAATATTTAGAACTAGTTTTGATGTCCTATCACTATTGAAATCAACTTGTATTGTTGGTTGCAATTTCCTGGAGAGAACAATGTAAACACAAATTAAACAAATCTCTCAATGAAAATAAATATCATTGAGATTAATTTAAAGTGCGACATTAATATTACCAAAAATTAGATTAATGTTTTATGAATTTAAGATCTTTTACTAAGGGGGGGGGGGGTAGTGACCCTTTTTTGCATTTAAAGAATTTTTTTTATGAAGAATATTGTGAATATAGGAATATTGTGTCATAATTTCAATTTTATTGGGGCAAAATTTCTGAAGTTGATTAATAATTATTAATTTTATAATAACAAATTAGCCGATTTTTTTTAGCGAAAATCGGGGTTTTGGCATCTCTGGAGATTTACTGCAATTTGCTCAATTTTCAACATTTTGCAATGAAAATTCAGGAAAATATTGTTGAAATGTTGCGTTATTATATGGAAATTGATCGAAAATCAGCCCACTGCAGTAATAATTATATTTAAAATATTAGTAAACAGAAAAGTCGAACCCGATTGGAAAGGTGATAACACTGTGAAAAATGATTTGGTAAAGCATTCATTTAATCTTACATATGTTAAGTTAGTAACACCAACTAAAAAAATAGTCGGTTTAGGAACCCGGTTCTAGTACCATTGACTAGTTTACGTTAGTAATGTTTTTGTAGCACAAATTACTAATAATTAGTCATCTGTACTGCTAATTGATTTCTCTAACAAATTAAAGTATGCGGCGTAACTATTTTGTTTGCTACCTTGGTTCGTACGATTGGGAATGCGACAAACGTATTAACATACCGATTGTAAAACGATGAAGAACGTTTAGACATGGCCATCATAACTTGCTGCTCACTTGATGTCTCGTTGGATTATGGCTATTTTTTCATATAAATAATGAAAGTATGAAAAGTGTGACAAGTTGAGGCTTCGAGGATAACTTTTAAAGTGTATCTGCAATTATAAAGATCTTAGTGGGCATAGGTACATATTTTTTTTTAAATGTCTTTCAGCAGTTGTGACAAGCCATAGTAGTTAGCCTACGTAATTAGATAGTAACGGCAACTACTATTGCTTCAACTAACAAAAATAGTCCCTACAACTAACTCAATAGTAGTAATATTATTTACTAACCAAAATAGTTGTTCTAACAATTTTATTAGTTGATCCGACTAATCTTTTTTTTTTAGTGAATGTTACAAGTTGAATCTTCAACCAAAAAAGATTAATTTCACTGCCCCTCAAATTTTAATTTTTTTGATGCGAGTAAGATGGCACCAAGTGTAGCCGAATTTATTTTTCATGCTGAACGCCAGTCTGGGTTTAGAAACTTCCCATTAGGTCACATTTTTGAGAAAAGTGTTCAAAACACTTAAACACGGCGTTTTTAGCCATTTTTGGAAAATGTGAGAGCTGAACAATGACGTGCTACAAACTTCGCTAAGATTAGAAGTTAAAGGCTAAAGCAAGGCCTTTCAAATGAGCCCTATGTTGAATTAATCGCATGCGCCCTTAGAGCAAGGGCTGTGTTTTTGCCTAGCAATGGAGAAACAAAAAGAATACCGAAAGGATTTTAACATTCATTTGAAAAATTCAACATGTACTGTAAAAAATGTTACGTTGAAAATCACATTCGACCGTAATTTAACCTTTCGGACATTCAGAACTTGACTGTGAATAAAGTAGTAAATTGACGGGACCTCAATACTAATTAATATTATGGTATAACTAAACTAAAAGGAACATTGTGATAAAACCTCGACCGCGGTAATTTGACAGTCGATGTGTAATCTTGAATCTTATTACACTGGAAAGTATTTGACCTATTTAATAAGTTGTTAAGATATATACAGCATTGCATTTACATGAGACTGTGAATTTACAAATAACAGCGTATTTACAATTTTTCTGTGTGATTCAAATTGACGGAATGTAGAAGTTCTTGATAGAGAGCGAAATTACATGCAGTAATGTAATTGCCACTGATGGCTAGACCTAGGCTGGAAAACAAGGGAATGTTCGGTTGTTCTATCTCCATTTGTTCACAAGATATTCCTCATTATATAAGACGGCCTGTTTGATAGCGTAAATAATGTTATTTTGAATAACTTGCACGAACCGTCTACTGTTACGGAATTTTCCGTAAGACTAACCCCTTTTTCAAGTCCTTCAGGGCTAAAGTTACGGAAAATTTCGTAATATTAGTCAGCGCCTTACCTATAATGCAAAAATAATTAAGTTTTCTACTAGCAGGTTTACTGGCTTTGCTTTGAACAATTCACGTTTTTCTTGTCATTTGACAAGCACAAAGTTTTTCCACGTACGTAGCTGAGCATTTAAACGCAGTGTGTTTTTTTCAGTATTGTTCGTTTCTTTAAACAAGAGTCTCGTTCTTTCATGCAGACTCTTGAAACTTAACTGATATTATATGGGTGACTTAGTATCCAACGTATTACGATGTAGAATAACACAGAATTTGTTTACAGTGTAATGGATCCAATATGAGAAACGATTTTTTGAAATTAAAGCGGATTGAGTGAATTTTGATACTCATTGGATGTTTGAAAAGCTGATTGCGAAGTGTTCAAGCGACTGCCAAAGTGAATGTTAAAGTTAGTTCCATAGATAGAGTTAGCCATCTGTCCTTCTTTAACTAGATTGTCTTATGTTTTCTCGGTTTAATCTTCGGCAGGCATTTGTTACTCTGCAGCTTAATCATCCGTTTTTCTCGTTTGCTTCCTTTAAGTTAAGAGTTTGCTACAATATTAACTTTAGTTTTGTCTATATTTTGTTTTGAATTATGTCTCGAGGTTTTGTATGTATTAATGGTCCCGATCGCTTTTATAATATTTGTGGTAGGTATTTTTCAAGGAAAGGAAAATATGAAATATCTAAATTTGTGAAAGGTGTTTATAAAAATATTTTTCTTTTGAAATTGTACACTAAGATAATTCATCGGTTCGACATAGTATTTTCAAAAATTGGTACGCTGCATCAAGTAATTCGAGAAATGCAACTAGAAAATATTTCCCTTTTGATATTCCCGTTAACAAGAATAAAATAAATTACCTAGAAGTTTCGTCAGTAAAAACCACGATTCCGCACGAACCTGAGCATAACTTACCTTCGACATCAATTCAAATTGAATGAAAAATGTCTTTATGTCTTGAAAATTAAAATATTGATGAAGTAGATTGTGAGAGTCATGCTTCTAACAATAAATAATATATTTCATTAGGTGATGTAAAATCAAAGCCTTTGTCGCAGATAAATAAACGATCTGGTTAGGGATTTGGATTTTTCGAAATATGCACCAGAGTTGTTAGCTTCGAGACTTCAGGAAGATAATTTAATGTCTCCTGATGCTACATTTATTTGGTAAATGAATCGTGTGGATAAGTTTCTTTCATTTTTTGAACAAACTGAAACTTTAATTTATTGCACTGATGTCCCCAAGTTAATAAAAGCTCTGGGGCTCAAAGCTTATAATTCAGAAGAATTTCTCTTATTTATCGACTCTTCTAAATGTAGCTTAAAAGCAGTTTTGCTAAGCAATGGAAACAAAGTTGCTTCAGTGCCAATGCACATTCTGTCCACATAATGGAGACACGTGAAAATTTAAAAAATTTGCTTTAGTCTATACATTATGACAAAGATCAATGGTCGATTTGTGGTGACCTAATAGTTATAGGACTGCTTCTGGGTGAGCAACCTGATTTCATTAAGTACTCTTGTTTCTTATGTGAGACCACAAATTAGATAATTTATGAGAAATGAGGAATTTGACAAAACCATGACCCCAGTAGAAAAAAAAGCTTGGATGGAATTTAAAAATGGGTTTAATGGTTTTTTGGGAAATACAAAGAGTACGAATTTTAAAACGTTTTTAAACAACATGCTTCAAGCCTTTCGCAAGTTAGGTTGTAATGTGAGTTGGAAATTGCATTTCTTCTTCAATAATTTGGACGACTGTCCCAATATAATTTTTGGAAGCATAAGCGAAGAACGACGCGAAAGATTATATCAGGATATTCAAGAAATGGAAGGACGGTATAAGGAACGGTGTAATTCGAACAGGCTAGCAGATTACTGCTGGTCTTTGAAACGCAATCTTCCGTTGCAAACTTACAAATGAAAATCTAAAAAGCGCAGTTTCCTTGAAGTTCAATGACTTGTTAATTAAAAACTATTAAGAAGTATAAAAACTAAAAAAATCGGTGTTCAGTTGGGGTACATAATTTACTTCTTTGTCAATTTTGTAAGTTAACCTTGTACTACACCAACACAATTTTTCAAAAATCGCTACAAAATGCCGTTTTTATGGTTTGCAACCCCTATTTTCTCAAAAAAGTGACGTGATGGCAAGTTTTTGAACTCAGATTCATTTTTAGCACGAAAAGTCCATTTGCAAACACTCTTGAAAATGTATTTAAATTTGTATCTATGAAATTCCATTTTCAACTTTAAAACTCTAATAGCTGATGCAAGCAAGTGAAAGCTTGGCACCTCCAAAAGCGCTAACGATAAGAACGATTAGTTTAACAGAATATTCCGGGTACAATATTTGCAACTCCCTTATAAGGTCTCGATACCTCTCTTTCTTTTCATTATCCATGGCTGTGAAGTTTTTGTCAGCTGGTGTTGAAAATTCGATAACGAACATGGTTCGCTTCTCGAAGTCAAGAAGAACCATGTCAGGCCTCGAGTATGCCACAGAAACAATTGTCGAGAATATAAAGTTCCAGTATATGCGGCACTTCCCATTCTCGACAATTGACTCAATTTCCCTAGGAGCATTTAGAGGAGCGATATTAAGCTTAATTCCATAAGACGGGCGATTTAAGGAAAGCGAACGTTAGCTCAGAAGACATTGGCTGATCCTTGACATTTCTGTGGAAGATACTGTGTATCCTCTCATCGAGGAGCTGCTCACGAAAGTTTTTCTCTTGTGCTTTCTTAATCAGGGTTTTCAGGAGTGAGTACACGAGATAGATAAGATTTGATGCATTTTGCTCACCCCTCATACTGAAGTCAAGTCCGAGTGTTTCAGCAGCCTTTTGCGCTGCTTTGTACAGAAACGCTCCTTTGCCTACTTCTTCGTGATTCCTGACCATTTTAAGAAGAGGGTCTCTTCTATTTGCAGCTTTATGTGCTGTACTCAGAATATTCCTGTTGTGAAGACATTCAAGACTCAATACTCCGCGACCCCCTTGACGGCGTGAGATGTACATTCGCGGAACGGAAGACTTAAGATGCATGCTTTTTTTCATGTGCATAACCTTTCTTGTCCCGATATCAAGGGATCTGAGCTCCTTCTTCGTCCATGGAACTACTCCAAATGAATAGAGTAGTAACGGGATGGCAAGCATGTTCGTTGCAGATACTTTGTTCCTCGCCGACAGTTCGGAAGACCAAATCTGTTGGATAAGACGTTTGTATCTGCTTCGGAGAGTATCCTTTATAGATGTCACATCCTGAACGCGGCTCTGTGGCACGCCCAGGTATGTATAAGTCTCTGCAGCGCAAAGGTGTCGTATGGCGCTTCTATCAACGAGCTCAGGATCGTAAGGGATGCCATAAGGTTTCCTCGCTTTAAATAAACTTTGGCGCATTTGTCTAACTCAAATTCCATTCCAATTTCCTTAGTATATCGTTCGACAATCCCCAGAGCTAGATGCAGTTGCTCTCTGTTTTTAGCATAGATATTAAGATCGTCCATGTAAAATACATGAGTGACCTTGTACTTTCGATCTGTAGGTTGGCCGCACAAGTACCCGTCGAAATGGCGAAGTGCTAGAGATAGTGGCAATAATCTAAGGCAAAAGAGGAGTGGGCTCATGGTGTCGCCCTGAAAGACACCTCTCTGAAAGGTGAACTTGTTAGTTGTCACACGATTTTTTCCAGATGAGATAGTAAATCTGGTTTTCCAAAGCTGCATCAATCTCTTTCTGCACCCAACTATTTGCGGATGAACCTTTAAGATTTTCAAAAGACAGATGATAAGTCTATGGGAGGTCGAATCGAAAGCTTTCCGATAATCAATCCAGGCCATCGATAGGTCAGGCTCGTAGAATGCTGCATCTTTGCAGACACATCTATCGATGAGCAGGTTCTCCCGACAGCCGGCTACGCCTTTCTTTGAGCCTCGTTGTTCATACATTTCTTGCCACACAGGTTCAATTGGCCGAACAATTCTATCATTTAGGATAGCCGTGAATATCTTATACAGTGTGTTCAGACAAGTTATCGGCCTCTAATTCTTTAGGTCAGCTAAGTTGCCTATTTTCGGCAGGAGTATTGTGCATATATACATGCATGTACGTGCATATATCTGGAATATATACATATATATTCCAGACAGAACATTATAAGCCTCCAATATAGCAAATACGCCACCATCGCATATTGATAATACAATTTGTTCTTCATTTCGAACAGGTCTATACTATGAAGTTCCTATTTTGATTTTACTGGACTTATCACCAGGAAAAATATATCTTCGAAGTTCGAGTGTCCGGAGCGAATTCCTATAGGGTGTAAGCCGAATAAATGGAAGTTGTTCAAGTTCACATCCATTTCTGTCAGGAAAAGAAAGCCTTGTAGGTGGTGTTATGGATTTAGAAGAAGAACGGGCCCCTAATGGAGGAGACATAGATCTGACACGCAGTGGAGTCTCAGCACAAGTCACAGATCTCTCCGGTAAATGGTGTCTTGCAGGAGAAAAAGAAGAAGATCGGTTACGAGGAACATCAGAAAAAGCGTCACCATCATATAAACGCTCAGACTGCGAACTTAACTCTGCAGCAGGAAGGGAAGAAGTATATTTTTTTAAGGACTTTGGTGTTTCAATCAGGCCTAAGGTTTTAGAGTTAATAAAAATAAAGATTGCAAAGTAATTCAAAAGGAGATAAAATATTTTAAGAATTTACAAAGCGTTTAAATGATTTTAACAGACTGGATAGGGTATGTGCTCAAGACGCGACGGGGTACCGCGACCACGTTTTTCCATTTGGGTACAACACTTTAACATCTGATTTCACTGTTTTGATATTACATGATAGAAGTTATGAAACGGTATTCGGGACTTGGCTAGTAGACATAGAGATAGCAGCACTAACGCTCCATTTTGTCACGCCTCCCTCACAACCCGCGCCAAAGTTTGAATTTTTGAAATTGAAGAAGTAAACCGTTGAACTCGGTTACCATCTTTGTTGATTTTTTCTCACTGTTTCTTTCGCTTGAAAAGATCGAAATAAAAACTACGCTGTGTTGTAATTTTATGATACTAGTTTCATATTAATAAAATTAGGATTGTACAAAATCAGGAAAAATAAAAATAAATCACAAAAATTATAAATATATTTTCATTTAATTTATAAATAGTCAGGTTTATAATTACATAGATCCATTTAGTCAAAAAATATTCTTAATTTACAATTTACATTTTAACTTAGATGAGCAAAATGATATTTTAAACCGGTCACCAATAAGGTTCTTTTAATCTTCCTTTTTAATTTAGAAACATGTCCACGCGACATTCCGGGGCCCTTCCTTGACACGTTGAAATATACATGATAATTACGACGATGTTTGCGGTACTCAAAAGGGATAAGAAATTGCGGTACAAAATGGTACAGCAATGTAAGATTTATAAATCTAAAAAGTCGACTTCAGACGAGTAGACCCCTCCAGAATGGGTTTTTTGACTCAAATATTACAAAAAGTGCCATACTTCAGTATATCGTGCAAAATCCGCCTGAGAATGAGAATGAATTACCAAATTTTAGTGTTAATTACTTGAAGCCAGTCCTATGGGTTCCGAAAAAGCCCATAATGTTGCTTCTATAAGCTAGAAGGCCCAATATTGGCAATTTATTAACTCTATTTTATGTAACTGTTTTTTTGTTCGGAATTATTATTTCTGGTTAAAACAATATTATTAGCTTTAAAATGTATATGCTTTGTGGTGTCATATTTTTGGAATTATTATTCCCGTGCAGCAATTGCCCTACTTATTGCCGAGTTCCGATCTGGGCCTGATCGGATTTTCCACATGTGGCCGCAAGGGATAGCTGTTGTGTCCCTCGTCAAAACCAGGTCGGGTCGAGCCAGGTTACACAAGATTTCTTCAAGTTTTCTGTTATTGTCGTGATATTGTTTTTTTTCATAGAACTTAAAATGCCAAAAGAAAAAAGTAGATTGCGAGTTTGGAATCACAGAATATTTCTGAAGATTTCCAGCAATGTATTCGAGAAAGCGTCGTAATTTTAAGCGTATTTACTGTTTATATAAATAAGAAAATGTTTTGCAGCTTTTTATAATTTTATATTTTGTGGCTGAAATTGTGAAAATAGAGATTACCTTAGACCAAATGTATGAATTTCCGAATTAGTCATATTATAGGTTAACTGCATAATAGTTTTTTTCTAAATTTAAACTATTATTTATGAATTCAAGAAATAGAAAAAGATAATGTAATGTAGAATATTGAAAATGACATATAATGTTTAATGATGTTTTATGTAGAATATTGAAAAATTGAACTTTTGTAAAATACAAAGTTGAAAAAATATTATTATAAGAACTTGGGAAATTTTACTAATAATAGAAATAAAAAATTTAAGGGGCCATGTCTGGGCCAGATAAGGACCCCATTTTGGATGCCCCGATCTGGGCCCTGTCGGGTAGGGCGTTTTAGTTACGGTCTGGTGCTGGACAGATTACCCTGTCAGGCCCAAATTTTGCCCGATCGGGGCACCACCAAAATTTCTGCACGGGTTGTTCTCATTCAGCATTCTTCTGTATACGGGTATCCGTTTTATTTTATTTTCAGGACCTGATTGAGAAACCACATAGTACTCCCCTGAAGAAATCACGTGGTTTATGGAAGATTCCTAAGTTACAAATTTGAATTTCAATTAAGATTACGGTTCTTACTGCTTTTTGGACGTTCTTTTACATAAATAAGCATTAATTCGTAACGTGTGATTACCCAGTCATTTTCAATTAATCTTAAATTGCTTAAACAATTTTTATTTGTTTAAACATCTCCTCACGTATGTCGTAAAATAAATGTATTTTCTAGAATTAATGCGCACTTTAATCGATTATATCAATCATATAATTTTTTTGAATAATTTAAAATTATTTATTATGTATGAGAATCTAATTTTTTACATATTAAACGGTAACGAATTTTTTTCCATTAAAGCAGGATGCAAATGATCTATTTACTTGTTTAAGTTATGAATAACTAATAGGCTGTTTTTAATTTATTAAAATTGATAAATTCAATTTTCTTACGCGAACAGTTGAAAATGTTCTATTTCTTAATTTGAATTATTTATAACAAAGCTAAATTTTAAGTGCTCATAAGTTTCTCTGAGTGAGAATTTTTGATTAGCTACATTTATACATGTCAGATGATGATAATTTGTGTTGAGTGTATAAGATTTTCTCTATGTAAGTTTTTGTAAGGAGTTAGATTGATATATATTGGATAGCAGAGACTATATTGGGCATTATTCCTCAACTGCCCTAACTTTAAAAGTCATGTCTACCGATAACCTTCAAATTTTCTAAGTGTATTTGCCCATATGATAATAGTGTACCCACTAATTTATAGACTTTCAATACCATCCCTCCTCATACTGCAGGGGGTGAAATTTGTATCCCCCGAGCAAAGCGGGTATTTTTAGATGGTCATAACGTCCTTTCTACAAATGCGAATTGCATTTTCTATAAGTGATTCCTAAAGGGGTTTTTGTGCTTTTTCATTCTGTGAAATCTATTGTTTAAAATTTTTCAATTTTTATAAACATTTTGGGACTGAAAATAATTATGTAGTTCTGCGAAGATATCCAAACGAAACCCTTCCTCGCGGGCTCTGACAGGTTGGCCAGTCTTACCGGGGACTTGGTTTTATGCATGAAGTTTTTTTCAGTTGCAATCGTCCATTTTCATTTAGAATAAATGCATGGTAATTTAGCGCGCCGGGAATTGTAATTGCTTCAGTGAATCTAGTTTCCAGTTTTCTGTTTATCTCTATGTGATCTTCTTTCGAACGTATTAGTTTTAGTATTAGCCTTTTTAGACGTATTAGTTTAGAAAAAATTTGATAATACATTTGGACATGAAGTTTACAGAAAACCGACACATACAAACAGATACCTACATGCCTCCTCCCACCATCACACATTAAAAACAATCGGTCATCAATTCCCCTATATACAGAGCTGTCTACATAACAGATAAAGATAACTTACAAAAGGAATTACAAAACTTTAAAAAAATCCTGATACAGAACGATTACACAAAACCACAAATTGATAAAGCAATAAGGAAATACGCTCAAAAAAACAAAGTCAACACAACCTACGAAAGAAAGATAGAGAAAAATGACCACCTCCCTACGCTACATATTTGACGGAACAACAGTCATTGAAAAAACACACAACATCTTTCCAAGAAAACATAGAGAAGCAATCGAAATCGACTGGTTCGACCAGTCCCCACGAAGGGGCGCTCTGCCCAATCACAGGCATCGTAGAGATTATACATGGCAACAACATAACCTGATGACTCAGTTTCAGGTCAGCCCTGAAGAAGTGAACTGCAATGTACAATAAATATAGTTGCTTGATTATTATTCCAGTGGAGAGATTGTGCAGAATTTCGAATTATAAAAGCACAATTTTCAGCAAAGTCAAGAAAAATCAAGTAATCTCCTTCTTTTAGTATATCTTTATGGTACTTCAGAGACAAGCCTTGTTGTTTCGCATAAAATAAGTTAGGTTTTTGGCTTTTACGTTTAGTGCAAATTGTTTCTACGAAAGCATCAGCGTCTGTTATTTCGGTCTGAAAAGTGCTTTTATCAGTTTGCTACCAAACTTGATATGTCACGGTATAGAAACTATTTACGTTCAATAGTCCTTTTAGGTACTTTTTTAAATTGTCAATGCCAGGACAATATTCGAATTCGTTAAGATGACAAACATCAGTAAGTTTACTGCACATGATTTCTTTAAGGTAATCATGATAATTTCACAATTATCTGTCAGTTCCTTCAGTTAAATGTTCAATATCAATCCCATTAAACATTTACTTTACTTTTTCATGATGAACGAAGACAAAAACTTTGAGAGTTTCACTTGCTCCATCTAAAACGCAGTGCTTTAGTCTTAGTTGCGTGAATTTTAAAGATCCAATCTTCACATTTTCATGTAGGTCTCTAAATCTGGCATATAATTTTGAAAGATTGCACAGAATCAGTCTGTTCTGTACTTGCTGACGAGTACCGTCTAGTTTTTTGACTGATATGAAATCTTTCATACCTGGCATCTGTCGACTATTCTCGTGATCTTTGTAGAAGTTTATTACCAAATTTTCAGTTTCTCCTGCTAATTTTTTCCGCGCTTGGCGTCCGGAAAAATGAAAACTCCAGTTTTGGCAACCAACTCTTTCGCTTTTCTGGCTTCACGTTTAGATGCACTAAATTCTCGCATGATTTGTCTGCGACTCCAAGACTTAGGCGCAAGGAGGACTTTGAGACCCGCTAAGTGATTTTCATCATTGCATCCTTCTTTTTAATTTTTCATTGGCAACTAAAAATCTGTGTCCTCATTTATCTGTTCCTCTATATTAACGGGGTAGTACATGTTCAAATTGTAACAAATCTATTTTATTTTCTAAATTTCTGTTACCATAAACCCCTAGATATAAGGTAAAAACCTTCTGTTACCCCAGGGCGAATCGCAAGTGGCCGAACAATGAATTACTCCGCAAGAAGTAATTACTCCGCAAAGACACACATATTTTACTGCCTTTCGGAAAATCAGAAAACACTCTTTGCCGATATTCCGTTGGAAGTCTCAGATCAATTTCTCTTACATGTTTCTCCTTACAGCTGAATCTATGTGCTGCGAAAACTTCGCATCGCAGACATGGTCAGCTCTAGATGACCATATAAGTTCTTGAGGGATCCCACTTTGCTTCAAAAGCAGCGATATAAATAATGTTTCAACATATTAAGTTTTATGGGCGCAAAAAATTGCCAAAGCACAAAAATTAATATTGGGATATCTAGTATTGACTTATGATTTTTCGTAAATAAGAATGCCAGAATTTCGAGTTTTCAAACAATTTTAGTTTAAACAGCCTATTTCCAAATGTCAGTTACGTATCAAATAATAATGGCAAATGATTCTACCAACAAAAATTATCTGACACTCGCTTACGTATTTAATTTTACTACGCAATGTATAGGGTTGAGACAAATATTGTCTAACAAATGAAATCAATGTCATGTTTCGGGTAGAATCGAATGGTGCTATTCTTCATTTTCGTAAGAAATATCAATTAAAATTTAATATCACAATATTAAGTTTTTTACTATGTCAATATGTCTGCCTGTAGAACTAAATAAGTTAGGCTTGTTTATAACTTTACGAGTTATTTATAGATTTCCAATTTATAACAACTTATCGTTACTGATAACATCATAATAATAAATGACAAAGGTTTTAAAGAACATTTTTTATATTACATTTATACACTAAACAATTTGTTTTAATGAATTGATGTTTATGAACAATAAATTCCTAATCTTGACAACTGTACAGTAGTGTAATTTTTTTCCTGAAATATTTACGTACGGGAATGAAAATAAAGGTTTTCATCTGTTTCCAAAAAATATTGGCTGGAACATTGATAAAAGATTGCAGATTCGGAAACCATCAAACTTTTAATTCAAGAACCATAACTTATTTAATGTAATGATTAGTTATATGTAAGATTTGGATGCGAGTTCGTTTCACAAACAATATATTTTATAGCTTTACATTTGCCTAATTCATTAATTATTATCCAAGATTTTTTTCTGACGAGTTTATAATCTGTACTCTAAAACTGTTTATGATTATTTGATGAGCACCTACTGCGGTTTCACTCGTTTCTTTTCGGTTTAATTCGGTAATTGTCTGGCTTACCATATTTACTTTCACACGTTTTATTACTCCATCAGTATATTTATATAATCCAGTAAGAACATTATCAGTCTGCAAGATAGCAAGGACATCACCATCGGATGTGCATAATACAATTTTTTCTTCGGTTGGAACAGATCCATACGAAGAAGGTCCCGTTTTTATATTAGTTTATTCATGAAAATGAAAAGTGTATCTTCGAAGTTCGAATATGCGCTGCAAATTACGATTGAAAGTAAGCCGAACAAATCTAAGTTGTTCAAGTCCACATTCATTTCCGCCAGGAGAAGTAAGCCTTGTGAGTGGAGTTTTAGACGCTTAAGGAGGATAAGCACTTGCAGAAGGAGACTTGGAACTGGAAAAAAGAGCAGCCTCGGCAGAAAGAGGTAACCTCTCAGCTACCTGATTTATATTTTGTATTTTAAAATTCTTTATGATAGAGCGGCGAGCACCTACTGGAGTATCATGCAATTCTTCTTCATTTAATTCAGTAATTGTGTGGCTTTCCATGTTTATTTTCACACGTTTTTTCACGTGACCAAAATTTTTATAAATTCCAGCCAGACTATCATAAGTCTTCAATATGGCAAAGACGTCACCATTGGATGTTGATAATACAATTTCTTCTCCATTTGGAACTGGCTCAAATGAGGAAGGTCCTGTTTTTATTTTAATTGATTTAGTGCCACGAAAAGTGTATCTTCGAAGTTCGAATGTCCGGTTCGAAGTCCAACTGCGAATAAGCCGAATAAATTTTAGTTCTTCAAGTCCACATCCATTTCCGTCAGGAGAAGGAAGCCTTGTAGGTGGAGCTATAGATTTCAAAGAAGGATGAGCTCCTGCAGAAGAAGACCCGTAACTGGAACGAAAAGCAGCCTCAGCAGGAAGAGGAGGCCTCCCAGCTTCCTGATTTATATTTTGTATTGTAAAATTCTTTATGATAGAGCGGCGAGCACCTACTGGAATATCATGCAATTCTTCTTCATTCAATTTAGTAATTGTGTGGCTTTCCATGTTTATATTCACACGATTTTTGAGGCGACCAAAATATTTATAAATTCCAGCCAGATTATCATAAGTCTCCAATATGGCAAACACATCACCATTGGATGTTGATAATACAATTTGTTCTCTGGTTGGAACTGGCCCAAACGAAGAAGGTCCCGTTTTTATTTTAATTAATAGACTGTCACGAAAAGTGTATCTACGAAGTGCAAATGTACGCTGGGAAGTCCAACTGCGAATAAGCCGGATAAATCTTAGCTGTTCAAGTCCACATCCATTTCCATCAGAAGAAGGAAGTCTTGTAGGTGGGACTATAGATCTAGAATGAGGGTGAGCTCTTGCAGGAGGAGACCTGGACCTGGTATGAAGATGAGTGACCGAACGAGGCAGAACTCTCTCAAATAAGTGATTTCTTGAAGTAGAAGAAGAAGAAGGTACGTTACGAGGAGCGGCAGGTATAGCGTCGCTATTGGATATACGTTCAAACTGCGAACTTAATTCTGCAACAAAAAAGTGGGGATTAAATTTTGTTAGGTTTGTCGGTATTTCTATTAGTCTTAAGATTGAAAGATTTATCTTAAAAAGAAGATTAAATATTTTGAAGATTTAAAAAGATTTCCCTGAATTTTAAATAATTTAATAGGACAAATTTGTTCAGTGAGCAAAGCTATAAACGCCGCTGTGTTCATAATAATTCATGCAATGAGTGTCTTTCAAGAGCGAACCGATATCGGGGAGTTAAGCAGGGAGCCTCCTGGAAAAAAACAAAAGAGCTGATTAGCAAGAACTGTGCGCTCCATGACTGCTAGATGCTAGATAATCCGGTTTAAAAAAAAATAATTTTACTTTATTTCCCCACGCAACGAATTTATATTCCCACCACATACTTCTACTACTAGTCCGTGAATAGAAAATCTCTAAAATAGGTAATCTAAAGTAACCATACACACATATGTTGCATCATAGTATATTATGTACCAAGGAGTGAAGCAGTATCTTTTTCCAAGCGTGAGTTTTTGCGAAGAACCGCATTTTCGGTTTTGCACATGTCAAAATACCATTTTTGTTTAAACTTCAAAATTGTTATTGTAAATTCTATAAAATGTATATTATCTAACAATGAAACTTCAGACCGAAAAATATCTGGTGAGTCTAAAGAGAGATGAGCATGCGGGCTAAAATAAGACACTAATTTTTTTTTTAATATTTGATTTTCTTTCTGTTTTTCTAAAAATATCACAATTAATGAAGTTGAATTGTTCGAAAAAGGAAAAACGTTTAATAAATTATGAAAATATAATCATGTATTTTTTATAAACTAGGTGAGGATAATAAGCAGCTCTGGTTATCCTAGACTTGTTTCCACATTTCTTACCAATCTGGAAACTCTCGCTCCAGACATAACGAGAACTTCCTCATTCACCGGAAATGCTTCGGATCTACTCTGTAGATATTTTTATTCAGTTACAAACTACCATTTGAGCCGCCCCTGCATCTTTTCTCAAACGGTTTGATGTAAGAACCATTCAATTATGTGAATGTAAAGCTAATGATTCTCGCGGCTGCTTATGTTCAAGTGAATTTTATGGTTTTTTTTTAATCGCTGATTTCTCGGTTGTTTAATATTTTGAACCTAAGTAACCCCTTGATTCCAGAAGACTCTATGGTATTTATTGATATTTGTGATTAATTTTTAAACATAAAAAAATCGGTAGTTATTACGTTATCTCGACTTTCCGCCATCTCTTGAGTAGCTGCCGCTAACACGTGCCCGGAATAACTCGGGGTATCTATTATTTCGCTCTCGAAATTTCGAAAGCCTTTCTGGTCTCCGGTCTAAATCATCACCATGTCAGCTCACTGGCCTGATTCTTATTTTTTTCTAATGCTACCAGGAACCTAGCCGCGAGTATACATTTTCGCTTTTCAGGGGTTTGGAGGCTATGTTAGCCTCCATTGTAGCTGCGCTACATTGTTATTTTTGATTTCATATAGTCTATGGTGTGTCGCGTGAGCGAATTGTATAGTAGTAATACCATGGAAAAAAAGTGCAAACCAATTTTAATGTTAACCCTGAGTATCATTTATTTTGGGCGAAGACCCAAGTTGTCATCAATTGAATTTTGCTATAATTAAGATTCAATCCCTCCCCCTCTACTACATAATACTACATAATGATGCGGTTTATAACTAGGTACATTAAGCTAGCACCTCCACAATCGAATTTTTGAATTTTTCATAGCTTAGAATTTTGGGCTTTTTTTGGGCTGCAATAAAAATTTTTGGGCTCCTTTACTTTTTTCAAAAAATCAATTTTCTTGTGGAGGTGCCAGCTTACATTAACCCAGCACCTCTAAAGCACCTTCTGAAAAATAAAAATTCAATTACACCAGAATTTTGGGCTTTTTTGGGCTCTTAAAATCCGAAAAAAAATTTCCCCTAAACCAACCCTTAACTTCCAAAATCAACTCCCTTCAAAAAATTGAAAATTTTCAGTTATTTATTAACGGGATATTTTTGGGCTTTTTTGGGCTCCCAGAAAATACCCACTTCGATTTTTGGGCTCCAACCCTTACAGTAAAAAAATTAACCCCATTGAAACACGCAGAAATGAAATTGTCAAAAAATAACTTTTATTACATTTTAGAGCTTGAATAAAGTCTCTGGTTTTTGGGCTCCTCGAAAATACACGCTACGATTTTTGGGCTTCAACCCTAAACATCAAAAATCAACCCCTCTCTACCACGTAAATACAATTTTGTCTGCAAATAAATTTTTGTAGCATTTTTTAATGGAAATCGAGTCTCTGATTTTTGGGCTCCTCGAAAATACCCGCTACGATTTTTGGGCTTCAACCCT
>NC_046662.1:31321184-31338697 GCF_010883055.1 Belonocnema kinseyi | reverse complement strand
AAAAATCAACCCACGTTGATACTACTTTTTCAAGAAATCAATTTTTCTAGAATTTTTAATGGAAATAGAGTCTCTGATTTTTGGGCTCCTCGAAAATACCCGATATGATTTTTGGGCTTCATCCCTTAACGTCAAAAATCAACCCACGTACATACTACTTTGTCAAAAAATCAATTTTTCTAGAATTTTTTAATGGGAATAGAGTCTCTGATTTTTGGGCTCCTCGAAAATACCCGATACGATTTTTGGGCTTCAGCCCTTAACGCCAAAAATCAATCCCTCTCTTCCACGTAAATACAACTTTGTCTGCAAATAAATTTTTGTAGATACAACTTTGTCAAAAAACAATTTTTCCAGATTTTTCAATGGAAATACAGTCTCTGATTTTTGGGCTCCTCGAAAATACACGTTACGATTTTTGGGCTTCAACCTATAACGTCAAAAATCAACCCCTCTCTTCCACGTAAATACAAATTTGTCTGCAAATAAATTTTTCTAGAATTTTTCAATGGAAATACAGTCTCTGATTTTTGGGCTCCTCGAAAATACACGTTACGATTGTTTGGCTTCAACCTGTAACGTCAAAAATCAATCCCCCTCTACCACGTAAATACAACTTTGTCTGCAAATAGAGGACCCAGCACTAAATGTATGGGAAAATGGCTTTCGGTGGATTTAGCTGAAACTTTGTAATTTTTAAGTTTATAAGTGCCGGATGAAATGTCCGTAGGAAAATTTTAAAAAATGGACAGTTTTAGCGCTATGCGTCGCTAGGCGCTCAAGATCAGTGAATAAAGAGAATTACAGCAGATTTTGTTACAAAAGCGATGTCAACATAGAAATCACGGTTCAGATCGTGGTCTGTCATATTTTCGCCTACACCGTTGACCGTTCTGAGAAGCGCGCTATATGAGTCAACGGTGTTGACTCATATTGCCATGGGTTTAGCTAAACATGTTACTGACCAATTCTTGATGCGTGTTTCGTATACAGACATTGCTTGTGTCGCTAAAGCTACTAGGATTGGTTCTATTCGCTGATCATTGGCGCTGAGCGTTCGACCCTCCGGCGAAGGGTACACTGTTATTATCGATGTGCGCACTAGTTACTAATGTTACTTCGGGTACCATTTCTTCCCTTAATGAAGTGTTGAATTAGTCAAGTTCAAATCTTGGGCGTTTAGCGTTTGATCGTTTCGAGAAGCGCGTAACATAACTCATTGGTTTGGCTAAACATATTACTGACTACCTTCTGATGCGTTATTCTTATAGTGACATCGCTTTGGTCGCTAAAGTTACTAGGATTGGTTTTATTCGCTGATCTTGAGCGCTTAGGGCTTAATCCTCTTGCGAAGGGTAGAATTTTATTATCGGTATGTGCGCACTAGTTACTAATGTTACTTCGGGTACCATTTCTGCCTTTAAGGAAGTGTTGAATTATTCAAGTTAAAATCTTGGGCACTTGGCGTTTGATCGTTTTGAGAACCGCGCTATATGAGTCAACGGTGTAGGCGAAAATATAACAGACCACGATCTGAACCGTGATTTCTATGTTGACATCGCTTTTCTAACAAAATCTGTTGTAATTCGTTTTATTCACTGATCTTGAGCGCTTAGCGACGCATACCGCTATAACTGTCCATTTTTTAAAAAATTTTTTACGGATATTTCATCCGGCACTTCTAACCTTAAAAATTACAAAGTTTGAGCTAAATCCACCGAAAGCCATTTTCCCATACATTTAGTTCTGGGTCCTCTGTTTGCAGACAAAGTTGTATTTACGTGGTAGAGGGGTATTGATTTTTGACGTTAAGGGTTGAAGCCGAACAATCGTAACGTGTATTTTCGAGGAGCCCAAAAATCAGAGACTGTATTTCCATTGAAAGATTCTAGAAAAATTTATTTGCAGACAAAGTTGTATTTACGTGGAAGAGAGGGGTTGATTTTTGACGTTAAAGGTTGAAGCCCAAAAATCGTAACGTGTATTTTCGAGGAGCCCAAAAATCAGAGACTGTATTTCCATTGAATAATTCTAGAAAAATTTATTTGCAGACAAAATTGTATTTACGTAGTAGAGAGGGGTTGATTTTTGACGTTAAGGGTTGAAGCCCAAAAAACGTAGCGGTTATTTTCGAGGATTCCAAGAATCAGAGACTCTATTTCCATTAAAAAATGATACAAAAACTTATTTACAGACAAAGTTGTATTTACGTGGTAGAGAGGGGTTGATTTTTGACGTTAAGGGTTGAAGCCCAAAAAACGTAGCGGTTATTTTCGAGGAATCCCAAGAATCAGAGACTTTATTCAAGCTCTAAAATGTAATGAAAGTTATTTTTTGACAATTTCATATGTGCATGTTTCAATGGGGTTAATTTTTTACTGTAAGGGTTGGAGCCCGAAAATCGAAGTGGGTATTTTTTGGGAGCCCAAAAAAGCCAAAAAATATTTTGTTAATAAATAACTGAAAATTTTGAATTTTTTGAAGGGGGTTGATTTTGGAATTTAAGGGTCGGTTTGTGGAAAATTTTTTTTGCGGATCTAAAGAGCCCAAAAGAAGCCCAAAATTTTGGTGTAATTGAATTTTTATTATTTAGTGATTTAAAGAAGTGGAGGTGCTGGGTTAATGTAAGCTGGCACGTCCACAAGAAAATTGATTTTTTGAAAAAAGTAAAGGAGCCCAAAAATTTTTATTGTAGCCCAAAAAAAGCCCCAAAAAAGCCCAAAATTCTGAGCTATGAAAAATTCAACAATTCGATTGTGGAGGTGCTAGCTTAATGTACTTTTTATAACCGCTTTTAAAACTTTCTTTTCATTCCGCTTGTAGAAATTGCCCTAATAGTCCCTAATAATATTGGGGCTTTGTTAGGAGCCCCAACAACTTACCTATATTCGGGTTTCCCCCATCAGGACCTATTGTGGTCCGAATATGGCAACCCTTTTAATTGAGATGACTTCCATAATAAGCCCCCTATTAAACTTCAACTTCAAATGTAGTTGCGACAACGCTGGTGTACCTGGTAATGCACCAGGTTGCTAAAAGCATCTACTACAGGAATTCTCACAAAATTTAAAGTTCGTTGATAAAATTATCAACTTCAAATGTAGTTGCAATGCCGCTGCTGCACCTGGTCAGGCACCAGGTTGCTAAAAGTATCTTCTACAGCAATTCTCGCAAAATTTAAAAGTTAAATGAAAAAAATATCAACTTCAAATATATTTGCGACGGCGCCGGTGTATCTGGTCTCGCACCAGGTTGCTAAAAGCATCATCTCGAGGAATTGTCGCAAAATTTTTATTTCGATGATACAAATATCAACTTCAAATGTAGTTGCGATGACGCTGGTGTACTTGGTTATGCACCAGGTTGCAAAAAGCATCATCTACAGGAATTCTCACAAAATTTAAAGTTCCATGATAAAAATATCAACTTCAAATGTAGTTGCGATGACGCAACTACGACTACAACTATTTTTATTATCGAACTTTACATTTTGTGAGAATTTCTACAGAAGATGCTTTTAGCAACCTGGTGCAGGACCAGTTATACAAGCGTCATCGCAACTACATTTGAAGTTGATATTTATATCATCGAACTTGAAATTTTGTGATAATTCCTGTAGATGATGCTTTTAGCAACCTGGTGCATGGCCAATTATACCAGGGTCATTGATACTTAATTACATACCTAAATCCTGTCTAAGAAGGTGATTATATAAAGAAAAATTATGTTTCTATTACATAAATTGAAAATACCCAATATGTAGAAAAATATTTAATTTTTTATATAGTGCCAACTTATTCACAGATCGCGTACACTTGAGGGTTTATTGGAGCAAGACGTGTTTTTGTTCGGTGATTATTTCAGCTGACATATAGATATAAGGTAAATGCTAAAACTTTTGTTGTGTGCCGCGATGGCATGGTCGCGTATTCAGAAGTCGTTTTTGAGGTCGCCACACTCAATTACAAATGCATTTCAAAATTATTATACAGATCGCAACTCATGTAATAGTATAGTGGTTAAGACTCTTGCCTTGCGTGCTTAAGATTATGAGTTCGAATCCCCTCCCCCCCCCCCATTGTGTGCGAAATTTTAATTGTATTATAAGCGTTATAACTTACAAATATCGATTAATTATAAGTATATCCGTAAATATTTATAAAAAATAACCTTGCGCTTATTTATTAATTATTTTTAACAATACTTTTTAAGAATTTATAGTGCTGTCTTAACTGTATTCTACGCCGAAAACATAATTAATTCGTAATTGCAGCATGCAGGAACTATACGGAATAGCGACTGTACTTAGAAGATCGGTAGATTTAACTTGGTTTTCAGTAAAATATAAGGTTCTTTTTTCTGCGTGTACAATAATAGCGAACATATTTTGTCATTGAAAAAAAAAAGAACGGCAATTTCTTGCACAAAAGGTCCTATTGGGGCCCTAACGAGGGCCCCTAACATTAATTGGGAAATAATCAGGATTCTTGTTAAGGGCCTGCACAAATTTCCTTTGACGGCCCCTAACAATTTTGCGTAACTAAACTAGTACGGCCCCTAACAATTTGCCCCATGCGGACCCTAACAAAAATAGGGAAACTCTACCAGGCCCTCACCAATACCCCATTAAGATTTCTACACGGGTCATAATTATTAACCGTGAACGTTAGGTCACTTATTCCTTTGAACTAATTTCAAATTGTTTAAACTGTTTTCAGGATGGAATTGGTTTAAACAATTTTTTAATTAAAAATTATTATTATTTCTACAGTGAAATATTTGTCAACATTATTTGAATAATTTTATTTGAAAAAATTTTGTTTAATAAAAATTATCAAAACGGAATTATTTAAACAAACCCCATTTGTTTAAATAATTGAAAATGAATGAACTAATGTTAATAAATATTCCAATAGACCAATAGTAATGATTTCTAGAGAAAACGAGAATTCAAAAGAATGTTTAAACAAATTCCATTTGTTGAAGCAATTGAAAATTTAAAAAAACAATTTTATGAAATATTCCACTAGACTAAAAGTAATAATTTTAAGGGAGGGAAAATGCAAATTTTAGAAAAGATTATTTAAAAATATTCCATTTGTTTAACATATTAAAAATTAAAATTAAAATTATTTCTTGAAAAAAGATCCTAGTCTGTCTTCACTCCATTGGAAATCGAACCACAAAACTTCTAATTTTCCGTCAGGTACTTTTCCAATTACGCTATTAGAGGGATCAGAATAAGAACTCTTAATTCTAGAACATAATGCTATTTTTTAGCTACGTGTTAATGGTACAAGTAATTATTAAAAAAAATTTTTTTCGATTTTATCTGCTATATCATCAGAGATTGTATTTTACCGAAAGTAGATCAACCCTCCTTACCACGAAAGCAGAAAATCTACACAATATCGATCAAGTTAAGAATCTTCAATGACAGAAAATGCTTAACGTCTTGATAAGACTAGATGGAAAATAATATTTTTAAATTAAAATTAAAATTATTTCTTGTAAAAAGATCTTACTCCATCTTCACTCCATTGTGAATCGAACCACAAGGGTTAGGGTCTTTTTTCAAGAAATAATTTTAATTTTAATTTAAAAATATTATTTTCCATCTAGTCTTATTAAGACGTTAAGCATTTTCTGTTATTAAAGATTCTTAAATTGATCAATATTGTGTAGATTTTCTGCCTTCGTGGTTTGAAGGGTTGATCTACGGTCGGTAAGGTACAATCTCTGATGATATAGCAGATAATTTAAAAAAAAATTAATAAGTTAATGATAATAATAAATATTCCACTATACCAATATTAATAATTTTAAGTGAACAAAAAGACCAGAATACAGTGCTCGAAAGGTCAATTTCATGAAGAATTGACATTTTATTTTAAGGGCTGTTTTCATGTACTCGTGGGGTTGCATTAGGGGTGTCAAGCCCATATGACTAATACATGAAATTCTTTTTTGATAATTTTAAACAGATCTCCATACTTTCCCGTAACATTTTCTCAAACCCTAAAAAATTATTCCAAAAACTCAAAAAAGTCATTTTTCCCTATGTATTTTACATGGGAAACTTCAAGTCAAAACCTTTTAAAATCAAAAAAAAAATAGGGAATATCTTTTTTCGGATTCGAAATGAAATTGGGGAGATCGTTGCCCTCTAAAAAAGCGTTTTTGAACCACCCGAGTGTACACTGGTCGAAGAAGCTAGATTTAGTTGTTAAAACTTCGTCATTCAAAAATGTTGCTTCTTATAATCAGGCAGACGTCTACTCCCCACCCTAGTTAGGAAAGCGGCTAATCTTGCGTAACAAGTCTCGGAATATTTCGCAATATTAAGGGAAGATTAATAGCCTATGAATAAAAGTTTCTTGATCCTTCCCAGTGGGCACAAAATATGGCGACATCGTTACGACATCGTTACGACATCTTTACGATAACTTTACGACATCCTATGTCCATGTCGTTAAGGTGTCTTTGCGATATCGTAAATAAGTCGCATGATCTGACGATATCTTTGCGACATCGTAAAGACAGCGAAACGACATGGACATATGATGTCGCAAAGTTGTTGTAAAGATATCGTAACGATGTCGTAAAGACGTTGCCCAATTTTGTGTTCACTGGATTGTCTTTCTTGTAGACGGGTAGAAACGCACCTGTAGTAAGAGAGCGACTCGATTAAGGTCCCCTAATTTTACGACCGTAAGACTAAAGTGTCAGCTTCGAAATATATTTTATTTTTTAATAGGAATAATCCACAGCCTCCACTGTGTTAGAATATTGTTAAGGTTCACTGGTGTTTGCTTTTCAGATAGCAATTTCAAAATATCTTATATCGAGAAATAAACGGCGATAGCCTCAAGTGAGTTTCAAAGAAAAGAAACTCTCATGGTTAGTCTATACAGGAAAGGACCCTGATTGCTAGAAATCAGATTTTTATATAAAAATAATTTCCACGTGAATTATAAAGGAAAAGACACTAGACTGTAGACTCGTTTAATCGCATCGTTGACATGCTTTGGATTAATACTTAAAGATAAAAAGAGAGACAATTAGAAGTGAAAAAAAATCTTTATCAGATGTATGCGAAGCTAAGGCTTCTCTTAATTGCAAAAAAAAATTAGGCATCCTTCAACTCGTTTATAAATACAAATTTCAGTTCTTTTAATCTTTCTAACGGCTCTAATGATATAAAGGGATTTGAGTTGAAAAAAAATATATATATTGAAAGCTATAGACCTTTTTGAATAACAACTTCCAGATTTGCACTACTGCAGTGCGCGAATAATGATTCCTATTACTTAAAAATTATAACTGCTTCACTTATTATTTAATTAATTGATAATAAATATTGATCACCTAAAACTTTTTTTGATATGGGAGATAAATTTAAGATCAACAGAAGAAAGGTAATAGATATAAATTTGAATTCTCGGAGCATATGTTGCCAGTCATGTCCGGTGAAACCTTATTAATTTTTTAAATAATATGTCAAACATTCTAAAATGTGTGGGTATACATGCAACTTTGGATGGTGAAGTAAAAATGTAAAAAATTAAATTGAATTAAATTAATTTTTTTTACATATGTTGTATGGAATAAAGCTTCTAGCAGTACCGATAAACTGAATGTAATTCTAACATATGTTTTAAAAATTCTACTTCACAAAATATGAATTTTTTGGATATAGCCGATATATGCATTTATGATATTTTAATCTATGATTAATTTGATATTTCTATTTATTTTCTACTTACGAACAAAATTAAGAAATGCCATAAAAAGGACGACCAGCTTGCAAATAAAGATTTCCATTTTTCGGTGGACCGCGAAATGATTTAACTAATTTCGGAACAAGTTCTTTAGTTGTAACTTTAAGCTTGGGTATACGTATTGCCTGTATGTATATACTAACCATTATCAGATTATTATTGGCGATATGCGATTACGATGATATAAAGTCTTCGCTAAGGCGTATTTTATTGCTATGAAACATAAAACCTTCATTTGATATCCTTGAAAATTTCATTGTAGACAAAATCCACACGTGCCACTTTAAAACGAGTGGAATTGAAAAAAATATCAATAACAAAAAAAAAGGAAAAAATATATAAATAATTTATTTTAAAGTTATATAGAAGTGGTTTTCCTCAGATTCTTGAGCAACCGAAAAGATTTGTTAATAAAACTTATGAATCTTCAATAAAAATATGATTTCTCAACAAATTACTTTGATTTTCAATCAGCTAATTAGATTTTTAGTTTAAGCAATGATATAGCTAATATTTCAAACCAATGCAGATATTATTTATGGCATAAGCAGAAAAATTTCTCGAGAAAAGACGAATTTTTATCTAAATTTCTGTCAAAAAATAAAATTTGCAAAAAAAAGTTGAATTTTGAAGTGAAGAAATGAATTTTTAACTAAAGTGCTGAATCCTCAACAAATTTTTTTATCTTTAACTAAGCAGCTTAAGTTTTAACCATGCAGTTGAATTTTCACCAACAAAAATTTAATTCTCAACAAAAAATGTAATTTTAAATTATATTTTCCATTTATTCGGAAATGACGTTTTCATTTCTAAAATTATCATGAAATTTCCAATTAAAAAGGCTAATTTGAAAAGACTGATCAAAATAATAATAATAAATAATAATATTTGTATATTAAATTTGTTTGAAAAATCATAAGAATAATCAACAAAATTATAATCTTGTCTAGAATTATTATAAAGTTCCTAATTAAGAAAAATTAAATAAAAAACAAAGTTTTCCGTCAAAAAGTGCCTGCTTATTGCATTTTTTAATAAAATTTATTTATATTATCAAAAATAATTATCTCAAAAATAAATTTCATCATTATGTTGTTTATATCCAATTTTTTGCAATATAACTTAAAAAATGTAAAATTATGAACAATCGTAAAAACCATTCTTTCAACGAATAACTTTTTTTTTAGAATTTTTTTATTATATAATATTAGAATATCTATAATTAATAATAGTTCGTCATATTAATTTATTTGTAAACAAATTGAGAGTCATTTATCCTACTGTACGTCATGTGCATGTACTTCTCTATGTTTGAATATTTAATTTAAAACAATAAATAGTTATTAAATATTAAAATCAAAATCTATTTGACATAAAAGCATAGACTCATCCTACAATAGCCAAATAGAAATAAGTTAGATGTGAAAGATGTAATACTTAATCGATTGGCCCAGGACAAATTATGCTGTCAAACAAATAAATAATATATTTAAGATTGCAATGGAAGGAGAAAAGATGATATTAAACTATATTTATGATTTGCATGCGTAAAGGTAGTAATTTTAATGCAATAATATAGTCTTCTCCAATTTCTTTTTACATTTTCTATCAATTATATTTCTGATTCAAAAATATAATTTTCTGGGGACACCCATTTATTTCATAGAAGCATTTATTAATGCAATAATGTTGGTCTTAACTTAAAGATAATATTTTGTAAATCAATATAAATACATTCGACATTTTTGATTGCAACGGAAAGTTTTTCTGTAAATCATTTATTTTCCTTAGAAGCATAATATCTCTAATCAATAAATTATTGTAAACAATACTTGTGATTTTTATCAACAATTAAAATGAAAAATGCATATTTCCTGATCTCTCCAAATTTTAGACAGATTCTAATTTTTTAAGGACTAAAATTGTTTTTTTAGAATACTTGTAAATGTTCAAACAAATTTAAATTATTTCGAAAATTTTATTTTGTTTAAATTTAATATAGTTTAATTATCTATAGTTTAATCACTATCCCTAAAAACCTATAGTTGATTCGTATTCTCTGACCTATTCCTAAAAATATACTGAAAAACCAAATTATGTTTAACATATCATCGCGTTCAAGTATTAGGTTTACGAAAAGGTGACTTTTCTCTCTAGTTATATCAATGGTTCATGGTCTTTGCGCTTCCTTAAATATTAACATTGTTCGTTTAAATTTGTAGATTTTTGGGGACATTCAGATACAAATTTAGGTAAGAGCAAAGAAATTCGAAAAATGAACAATTAGGGCAGGCGAATTTTTTTTGCATACATTACTGTAGTCCAAAGTAAGCGACTGCGTAAATTTCCACAGACGACTTGAAGTTCCTATGATTGTATTCTTATAACTTTTTAAATGGACTTATTTATTCATTTTTTGTTCATGTTTGGACAAAAAATTTCGTGGTTTAGGCGAACAAACTAAAAAGGATATTCAGAGTTTTAATAATTAGTGTTCTAGCTTCACTCTGCATAACAAATTTGATTTTTTTTTCAAAAATTCGGACTACAACTGTTTGGGTATCCTGTGATCAGAACTATACTCGCGAGCAGTGCCTTCTCAAGTGGTAGTAACGTTTTGTGGTCAGCGATATCCTTAACTACATTTTTTGAGAAATTTAAATAGTTTAAAAAATTTTGAACAGTTTATATTCAGATGTATTAGAAATGTTGACATGTTTAAAAACTTTGAACATTTAAGAAATTTTTAGAAATTTTAGAAAATTATAAAATGTTATAAAATTCGGAAAATTTATAATTTTCGAGATTTTGAACATACGAATGAAAAAGGACTTCAGCAACGTATTTCTACAAAAATTTTGATGTTTCGAAGAATGTTTTTTTAGGATGTCTGACTCATCATATTCTATGCAAGGGCATGGATGATCAAGGAATGTTAATACTACTTGAGAAAACACCGCTTGCGAGTATGGTACCAATGACTTTTTTATTCGACTTTTTTGAAACAACTGAAGAAAGAATTTTTGAAAAAATTATAACTTGTGCAGCTTGAAGTTGTTACACCAATTTTGAACACTCAATATCTTTTTGAGTTTGACCCTCCAAACGAAAAAAAGTCGTTTCTAAAGATGACTAGAAAAATGGTCGCCTATGGAGAAAAACTGGAAATTTTTTTCTTTTATTGTGAACATAATGGGCTGGGTCTGTAACGCTGTTTTAGCCAGGTTCTAGCTGGACCTTCTGAACAGGCCCTAACGAGAGTTGCCTCTTATAGCCCGATGAGTAATAGGGCTTCGTCTTTCTATTATCCTTATAAGCCTTTCTATTATCTGATGAATAGTTAATTGAGTTGAATATTTAATTCATATGAAAAAAGGTATTTAAGTAATAAATATGAATTGATTGCAAGTTATTTGACTCTAAATATTAGTGGTCCTATTTAGAGGGAATACATATATTACATTTTTAAACATTATAATACAATAAATTTTTAAAACTACGGAGTATCGAACACCTACATATATATTAAAATCTATCCCCTAGCAGTTGGGAATCTTAACCATTACACTAAACCTACGAGTTGAAACTCGTCGAAAAAGCCATACTCATAAGCTACAGCTTAAAAAATTGTAAACTCGCTTTTTCAAATTTAATATCTATTATTATACAACGTTATGTAAATGTAAAATACATGAACTGTTAATAGTTAAATAATTTTTAAATAAATAATTTCAGCCAATTGCAATTTTTCTTTCCTTAATATTTCGTACTTTGCTGCTGTAGACTACATATAACTTTGTAGAATAATAGAAAATGTAATTTTTTCTAAACATTTACAGTTTTTTATAAAGTTTCAAATTGCTTCTTTAAAAAAAGATACAGATAGATTTGCTATACCTATACGAGGCACAAAATTCTTTACTATATCCTGGCAGGGCACCCATCACATTTTTTTCCACACAAGATATTCTAACAGGGACCCTATCTACTGTACGGCAACTAATTCCTCTCATCCCTTTTTCAGCCTAAGTAAATTTTGAAGAAGTATCAGGCTTTATTTAAATATGATTTAAAAAAAAATAAAAAGGGTCCCTTTTGGGGGAAAATTAAAATAACTTTTATAATTCAAAAATCAAGGTCAAATTAATTTTTGGAAAAAATATATTTTTTTTTTCATTGGCAACTTTATAAAGGAAAACCTTTCTAGGACCTCCTACAAGTGTTACATCGAACAACACTAGTAGAAGTTTCTTTAATTTTTAACGCAATCTATTACGAACACTCTTCTAAAATTTGGCCAGTACACAGAGTATATAAGGCATACAGAAAAAAAAACCATCGTAAAATGTGTTTTTTCTCTTATTAGGGGGGTGTTAAAATGTGCGGATTTAAAGAAATGTCGTGCAATAACTGGCTCTTTTCATTAGATAAAAAGGAAGCGTTTTAGAAGTTTTTTAATTCTAACAATTATAAAATTAAACTAACATTAGAGAAAGAAAAAATAGTAGAATTTATTTTCTAGGTGCCTTGTATCGATGAGGGGGCTGTAAGCAACTTTTTTAAATGGCTATCTGCCGTAAATTGCGGGTCTATTTGTAATCAATATATAATATTTATAATAATGCAGATACATATTTTTCGTGCGTTTTTACTTACAAAAAATTATTAAAAATTGATCTTAGAAATATATAATTTCTCTAAATAATTAATTAATAATGTAATACTGTAAGTTTATACTTAGTCATTGTTTTTGTTAGCGCACGGCCTGACAAATATAAGATTTCCTTGAAAAATCATTATTAACTGGCTAAAAAGAAATATAATAGAATCAAAAAATGACTTAAATATTTTGCGGGATAGTGAGTTTTTCCGCATGACGCACAGTGGGGCAACAAAAAAAACATCTGTGGACAAATCGATTTTCAGAAGACAACTATCATCCGATTCTACCATCTTTAAAAATAAAAGCTTATTTAATTCCGCGTTGAACTTTGATGTCCGATTTTTAAACTTTTGTTAATTTTTTTTATTTATTAACAAACAAACTTTTTTGTTGATTTTTGACGTATACCGGTTTAAAAAAAATGCTTTGAATCTATTAAATATAACTACAAAGCTGAAAGCAACTATCCAGAAAATATTTACGATAGCAAGCCAAATGTTAAAAAATTTATTGAATTTGTTATGAATCAATATGTGAATAAAAATATTTTCGTGGGGATTGGTGGCAATTCGACAATTCATTTGCAGTAAATTTGAACAATTCAAGGACGAAAAGAGTTTTTTAGTTGAAATAATAAAAGTTAATACATAATTTGTTCCTTGTCAGGTATACACCTTAATTAAACTACCTTAATTAATAATTTCACTATTTGACTTATGATAGTAAAGAATTTATTATTGTAAACAACAATTTTTTTAACAAATATTTATCATTTTATCAAATATAAGAAGTTTATAGCAAAAAATCATTGCTAAATAACTAGTTGTTAATTCCGTGAAAAAGTGGTATTTTATTTATAAATACATTATTATTATTATTATTATTATTAACCATAATGTATTTATAAATAAAATACTGCTTTTTTAACGGAATTAACAGGCAGTTATTTAGCAATGATTTCTTTGATATGAATCGATAACTTTTCTAATTGTATAAGCAAACATCATTAAAAATTGCATTATTTATCTATTTTTCAGCATTTAAGCTTGCTCGTTTTATGTAATCAACTGTTAATAATACATTTTTTAACTTTTTTGATAGTTAAAAAACGATCCACTACTTTTATTCTAATTAACAATGTACTTAAAAAAAAATTTCTCGGCTAATGCATTTGTAAACTAACGTTTATTTCTTGTGGAATACAATTGAAATTACTTAGAAATTAATGTCTTGCTATAAGTTCAAAAAAGAGATGATTTGTTAAAGAAACTGAATTACTACTTGACTTTTACTTAAATTACATTGTTATTAAAAATAAAAATAGTAAATCGTTATGAAACTATTTAAAAAAGTCAAAAAATGTGCTGTTAACAGTTGATTACGTAAAACAAACAAGTTTAAATGCTGAAAAATAGCAATATAATGCATTTGTCAATTAAGTTTGGTTACAAAATTATTATATGTTATCGATTCATAGCAACACATTAGTACTCAATAAAAGGCTTTAAATTCCGTTAAAGAAACCGTATGTTTTTTATAAATACATAAAAATTTTTTAAGCAATTGTGATTTACAATAATAAATTGATTACGAGCATCAAAATGTTCTTAAAAATGGAGAAGTTAGTATTTTACAGTAAATTGGATGAAAAAATCAAGTTTGTACCTCCAAAAATAGCCAAATAGTGAACTTGTTAATTAATATAGCTTAAAGAATTATTAATTTTCTGTTAGTGGCCAAGTATTATCTTACGATCTTATGCCCAAGTGATATTTGATCGATTCCATAGAAAAAACCTAATTTATTAAAAAAAATGCCTGATATGGACATTTGTTCATAAAAATTGCTTTTATAATTACAAATTATTTATTAACTTTTATTAGCTTAACTAAAAAACTCTTTTACCCATGGACTGTGTGAACCATTTTCATTCACTTATTTCTTTTCTAGGTAGTTTTGAACATTGTTCATGTTTTCATAAATTGCGTATAACAATGAAGTTGCATATGAAGTCATTTATATTTGATCACTAAGTATATGTTGATTAATCTCAATCAATGCCGAGTTTATTTAAGTAACTTTCCTCCAGATAAGCAAAATAAGACACGGAAAATTGCTACCTTTCTTACTATATCTGGTTATATATTGCTGCACGCTGAATAAAATTAAAAATGGAAGAGTTTGAAGGTATTAACATTTTCGTTCTATACATTTCTTTAAAAAATGTTATTCGCCAAGAAATACTGACTATAGACGCTTCTGAAATGTAAATTCCTGGTTTCAAACACTGTGCTGTAGTGTAACTTTCTTCCCAAAATATTTCCGAGCGGAAATAAAAAGAGACTTTTTTGGAATCATCAGACTTTTAATGTAAGAACCTTAACTTATTTGATGTAATCACGATTTACATGTAAGATTTTCATCCGATTTCATTTCACAAACAATATATTATATAGTTTTACATTTTTCTAATTCATTGATTAGTATCGAAGATTGTCGTCTGGCGAGTTTATAATCTGTACTCTAAAACTCTTCTTGATTAAGTGCTGAGCACCTACTGGAGTTTCACTTATTTCTTTTTTGTTCAAATCGGTTATCGTCTGGCTTTCGATATTTATTTTCACACGTTTTATGACTTGATTAAAATATTTATATATTCCAGCCAGAACATCATAATTTTCCAACATGGCAAGCACGTCACCATCGGATGTTGATAATACAATTTGTTCTTCGGTTGAAACAGGTCCAAAAGAAGTAGGTCCTGTTTTAATTACAATTGATTTATCGCCAGGAAAAGTGAATTTTCGAAGTTCGAATGTACGATGCCAACTATAATTGGGAATAAGCCGAATGAATCTAAGTTGCTCCAGTCCACATCCATTTCCATCAGGAGAAGGAAGCCTTGTAGATGGAGTGCTAGACCCAGAACCAGGATCAGCACTCGTAGAAGAAAATTTGGATCTGGAACGAAGAGGAATCACAGTAGTTGAACGAGATTTCTCAGGTGAATGATTTATAATCTCTACTTTAAAATTCATTATAATACGGCGGCGAGCACCTATTGGAATATCATCCAGTTCTTTATGGTTCAATTCGGTAATTGCATAAGTTTCCATGTTTATTTTCACGCGTTTTTTCTTGTGACCAAAATACTTATATATTCCAGCCAGAACATTATGAGTCTCTAATATTGCAAATACGTCACCATTGGATGCCGATAATACAATTTTTTCTTCAGTTGGAACAGGCCCATACGTAACAACTCCTGTTTTAATTTTTATTGATTTATTGACGGGAAAAGTGAATCTTCGAAGTTCGAGTATCTGGTGAAAATTCCGATTGGGAATAAGCCGGATATGTCTAAGTTGTTCAAGTCCATATCCATTTCCGTCAGGAGAAGGAAGCCTTGTAGGTGGAACTATAGACCTGGAACGAGGATGAGCTTTTCCAGAAGGAGATATAGACCTGGTACGAAGAGGAGTCTTCGCAGGTGGAAAATGTCCCTCAGGTGAATAACTTGATTCTGCAACAAGAAGGAGAGAATAACATTTTTTAAAGTAATACTAATTTCTGTTGTAGGCAAAGTTCCCACTGAGGCCTTGCGCAGCGGAGCCGTATGTAAATAAAAAAAGAGCTAATCAGAAAATACATTTGGGCACAACAGTTTACCGTCTGCTTTGACTGTTTTAATATTGTATGATAGTAAGTTTATGATACCGTATTTGGAACTTGTTTAGTAGACATGGAGATGACAGCATTTGCTATACGCTTCATGTTTGCTTGATGCTTTATAAACCTGCTTTGACGAAAATAATATTACTTTATTTACATAGGGAACTAATTTGCATCAACAACAAATACTTCTTTCAACGGTTCGTGAGCAGAAACTTATCTCTGGAAAAGTAGGTAGCATAAAGTCCCAGAACACGTATTTGTTGCATAATTAAATATTATATAACTACCATTAAAACAGTCTCCTTATCCGAGCGTCAATTTTTTCAAAGAACCGCAATTTCGCTTAAGCCCAATGATCATAGGATTTTCAAAAATTTTGATGTATAAAAATTATTTCTCTCATTCGTGCTTTAGAATTAGAAAATTTTCTGGCTAAGTTTAAAAAAATGTATAATTTCTAACAATATAACTTTGAACTACAAAATATTAGGATCAATAATCTATAATTTTTCATTAAAAGAAAAAAATCAAATAAGGTAAATGAAGTCAAAAGGAAAATGATTTAAACGTGATCACCTGAATGCTGTTCTTTTACAATTATATAATAGGATAAAAAGAAATGATTTATAATAACAGATAATATTTTTGAACTAATGATTTTGATTAAGTTTATTTATTGAACTTGTATGTACTAATACATGTATACGCAGTTTATTAATGAAACTCGGTAATATAGCAAGTTTTTTCATAATTGTGACTTGGGGCGGGATGAAAATAAATAAAGTTTCAAAAGAGAATTTCAATAGTGAAAACTTTAGAAAGAAGAACTGACATTCTTGGATGGAAGAGTCTATTTCTGCATCTGTAATTGTATTTGTTTATAAATTAGATTTTTTTTAGTAGTTTTCAGCACATTAATACCAAAATATTCATTGATATTGGCACTGACATGTTGCAGAAGGCTTCTAAATTCTATATTCAAAATGATTCTTTGTTCTAAAAACTCTTTATTTTTGCGCGATGCAATATCATGGTTTTTATATATCAATTTCACGAAAAAAGTTAATAAATAATTTTTAAAAAATGGTAGAAATACGTTAGAAATGACCAATTTTGAATGAAACTAAAGTCAACAAAAAATTATAATAAAAACATCGAATCAAAAATGTGCTTTAATGATTCTGACTTATAAACTTGCAATCAAAAATATTATGATTTATAAGAAAAAATTTGATTTAATTGATCATTAGTTAATTTATTAATAAAATCCTCTCTCTAAGTCATTCGACTAAATACGAGGGTAGTTCAATAAGTCCTTAGAATGAAGTATAAAAACAATTTTTTTTGGGTAAATTTTTTTTTTAATTTTCAACATAATCTCCTTGGAGCTCTAT
>NC_046662.1:31315814-31321084 GCF_010883055.1 Belonocnema kinseyi | reverse complement strand
CATATATCTAGTCGGGAGTGGTGCTGACTGAAAACAGATGATTTGGAGCGATTCGCGCGCCATCTGTTGGTCATTCTAAGGACTTATTGAACTACCCACGTAAGATCTTACGTAATTATTTGGTAAACATTTACAGAGCACAAATAGGTGCGAATAATCATGTTGGTCAGTCGTGAAAACATGGACATTTTGTCGTGAGAAACATTTCTATTGTCAACATACTTTAAATAATCTTTCGCGGATACGAAAAACCAGATTATTCTATTAGGAAATATCCATTTAAATCAATTTTGACAGATTTATGAAATTTACCGTTGAAGTGATGCATATAGTTTTGACGTTCTAAGCTAATTATAAATTTTGTTTCGAAAAAAACGCTTCAAAGTTCATGTCAAACAGGGACGCTTTTACTAAAAATGCCGCCCTGGACACTGCTACTAAATATATCGCCCTTTAATCTTGACCCTATATGAAATGATTTTAAGAATCTTTGTTCCGTGTAATATACAATTCATAGCTAGAATACATTTAAAACATGTGGTCCAAATGCGTCAATTGTTTAATTATGAGAAAATAATTACATAATGTATATGTTTATTCGTGAATAAAATTGAAAGACAATGAACAGTACAATACTTTAAGTAGGGTAAAACGCAGTTAATTCCTTTGTATCATCTTATTGTAAACAAAATCTTACATTCTTAAATGATGAACAAAATCATTTTACGTAAAACTTTAAATCTGCATTTCAAATTTCAATGAATGGACAAGATAATTGCTGACAAATAGTGAGTTTCGATACATCGTTTTAAATGCAAACATGTCTGGCTTTTTCTGAAAATTGATTTATCAAATCTTTACAATTGAAGAGTTCAAGTAAATCCGACTCAATACACAGAACTGCTAGGCTCTTTAGTCCATGTCCACTCATAGTTGAACGTAAGTAGCTTTTTATTCTTTTCAAACATGAAAATGAACGTTCCACGCTACAATTCATCACAGCTAGTGTAATAAATATTCGAAACTCAATCTCTACGTTTGGGAATTAAGTGTTCAAGTAGCTTGTCCGTAAAAGTTCCGAAAGGTCGGATGGTGAATTACGTTGAAAGTTTTTCTCAGAGCAATATGCGTGAAAGAGTACCAATTCGTCATTCAATGAAGACTCGAGGTCTGAGTGATAAATTTTTTCTCAAATGTTCCGACCTTTTCCGAATTTCATTGGAATCGAGATTGCCGAATTCAGTGAAAACTGAAAATTTCTCCTGGATCCTTTCATGTCCTTAAAATATTTTTGCCAATTCAGAATCGAGGTTGTCAAGAATGACGTTCAAAGTGTTCACTCGAAAATGATCTCTACCAGACAAATGAACTTCTCCATCTCGTGATTCATCAGGCTGTACCTATCGTCTTCTTCTTCTTATATATATATATAGCTGTCTGATATTCTTGACTTTCTGAGATTTCTAACGATTTATTTTCATAAACATCAAATTTCATTCATGTATCAGCTACCACTTTGATCAGTCCACGATAGTCATCACGCACGTCTGATATATTGATTTTAACTTTCTGCAATATTTGGCTGACATCATTGAATCTCGAAAGTGAAAAATGCCAAAGAATCTGCATAAATTTTGTTTCGAGTCGCTCGACTTGAATTCGAAGATCTCTTCCATCTTGCCTTGTGATCGCATTCTCAATGGAATCTTCTTCAATGATAATTGAAGTTTCAATGACTTTACCATAAGGTTTATGAAGAACCACCTTGTGCCAGACAAAGATTTCAGAGCAATTTTATTTCCAGCATGAATCTGTAGAATTTCCCAGCGGTCTGTAGATGCAGTAAAAATAGTACATAGCTTGGACTGTATTGAAAAATATCATAAGTCACGATCTCTTTCGCCTTCAGAACAATTTACTGTGAGGTTAAAAAATTCTTTCAAATTTTGCCAATCCCCGAAATCTGCCGCCCTCTTTCTGCGTACCTAGAGCACCTAGTATAAATCTAAGGTTGATCTCAAATAATGTGAAATGATCAAAAGACAGGATGAGTAAGGTTTTGGATATAGCGGAACTCACTATTTTTGTTTTTATGTAAGTTAATCTCTGGAATACGTCGAATTAGGTGTTAAAACTAATCATTTAAGTTTTGCATGAGACTTGGTCACAAGCCATGCCTGAGGTGCTTCCTCCGATTTGAATTTTAGTCCATGTATTACAAATGACAACTTTTCTCCTTCAGGCCATGTAACGAGTATAACAGCTAATCAAGTCAGCCCTAAGATCAATATCTTTTCACCCATATTCAAAAATAAAAGTTTACATAACGCGCAAATTCTTTTCGGGAAATGTTAATAAATATTAAAAGATCGTTTGTGGCCTTGCAAAGAGTCAGGGAAAGAAAAAGTTTATTTATGAAAATAATGATTATCAACGGACGCATTCAGGCTTTACAGCAGAAGTTTGACTTCTAACTTTCTCTGTCGGTAATCATGCCATTTGTTTTACCCGAAGATCCGCAGAAGTTCGAAGTTGTCTACTCACTGCGATAGTGCTGCTTTGACGCAGCTGATACGTATGTCCACACCAAATTTGTTTATTTGCATTTAAAGTGCAAACATTAGTTTTTGCATTATTTGCGTATAATTTTCGTGAGCGATTTTTGTTGTTTTGGCCCACCTTGATCAATATACACCTCATAACTAGCACATTGTCAACTTTGAAAATTGCTTACAGGGTTTTAGAGCACGGTCGGTATTGCTCCAACATAGTAATTAAAAACACTTTTTTCACAATTCTAATTATTCCGGACCAGAGATACATTCCTGCATGCTTCCTAATTAGCGCGAAAAATTTTTAACACGATGTTTCATTTTATGTGCACGTAAGTTGGGGAAAAAAAGTACCGGTCCAACTTCCACTTGTATTTTCTTAGAATTTTTTTGTTTAAGTTTCCGCTGGACCAAAGCAGAGACATGGACTTTATTATCTTCTCTTTTATTTTCCAAACTTTCAGAGCGATACCTCATCTTGTTTAGACGTAAGTTGGGAAAGTAAAATTAAGGACCAGGGTTGATCACGTGTCCCTGTCGTCACATGGCCCAAATATGAAGAATCCTTGAAAATGAACTCAATAATCTAAAGAGGAAATTTAAACAACCACCATAAAATGTTTCCATTGCAATCTGAAAAAAACTTGTTTCCTTTTTTTCCATAAAAAAGAAAAGAAAAAATTAGTTTTCCCTTTGGACAAAAAAAAGAAGAAAAAAAATGAGAAGGCAACCAACCAAATCCCCTTCCTTCCCTTTTTTCCCTTCCTTTCGTCTTTTTTGTTTTTATTATTATCAAATCAAAACAAAACAAAAATTGTAAAAAATGTTCACCAACGTTTCGGCACTTATACCGCATCCTTATCGAGGCAAATATAAATAAATATAAACAAACCTGACATAGGAATAAACTTCAATCCAAATCAGCTAAATTATTAGTTAAAAAATTTAAAGGAGATTAAAATCAAAATTAAAATCCTTTTTAACGTGCAATAATCAAGTTAATGTATATTAACAAGTATAATCATTAATTGACCCTAAAAAAGTTTTATTACCTCTGCTTCATATAAAATTAGGATTAATGAAGCAATTTGTAAAGGCTTTCGATAAGGATAGTGCATTATTTTAACATTTTGCAGATAAATTTCCTTATTAAAGGAGGCAAAGTTGAAAGAAGAAATATTTTTTGGGCTACAAATAAGAGAATTAATGAAAATAACAGAGGTTAAACGTATTATGACAAATATAGAAAAAGAAGTTTGGATTAGCTTCAAAAACGTTGTTAATGGATTTTTAGACAATAATAAAGTTAGGGATTACAAAGAAATAGTTGACGATATGATTAAACAATTTCAGAACTTAGGTTGCAATATGAGCGTTAAATTGTATTATTTACATTCTCATTTAGAATGGTTTCCAGAAAATCTAGGTGCTTTAAGCGCAGAGCAAGGTGAGCGATTTCATCAGGACCTCAAAGAAATGGAAAGGTGTTATCAGGGTGAATGGTCTCCAACAATGCTAGCAGACTATTGTTGGTGTCGTCAACGTGATAAGCCAAATGTTCATCATAAAAGACGTTCTTGATCAAGATCTTTACTAGATCAAAAAAAAAGGATTTCATACGGTAAACTGAAATAGTTTCTAATTGTGAGAGGTGAGGGGACTCACGTAAATCAAACACCTCGATGCTGAGAGGCAAGGGGACCACGTAAATCCAGAACCCCAATGAGAACATATTTTACTACGTCCACCTCGTTGTTCCTAGGTAACGCTAAATGTAAAAAAAAAACGTTTACCTTGAAATGCCCTTGAAGGTCAAGCTCGAGATCAAATTCAATAGGCATAAAATATGTATAAATATAAACTACTATATAACATTTATTCATCAACATAAGTTATTAGATAGCAGAAACTGAAAACATATTTCAATATTGTCAATGTTTTTTCAAAATTTTTATATGCCATTTTGAATCCACCATGTTGAATTTGAAAATCATGAGAAAACACCCATTAGAAAATGTCTGCCTCAAAGTATTTAAAGCAAATGCGCAAGACATAATGGGACATGTCTCGTAATTTCAAATTGGCGTAACTTGGTAAAGAAAAATAGTAATTGAACTCTGCGACTCTCAAATTAAAGAGAAAGAGCAGCACTATATGAAACAACTAAAGAAAAATCCTAAAAATGTGGTGTCTTCTGTACCGAACCTCAAAAGTAGCCAAGGGCGCCATTTTTGGGTACATAGCCTCAAATATCTTAAAATCCTGACGCGATGGGCTAATTTTGACCCCGGATTCGGATTGTACGTGAAAAATTACTTCGGAAATGACCATCCACTTTACAACAACTGACATGACCCGATTATTTGCAGGCCTGTGTAATTTATTAAATACTAGCAGCCCCAGCCACGCGTTGCTGTTGCTCAGGTATACTACGGTTTATTTATATTATACTAAGCTTGTTGCCATCTAATGGCTGCTTACCCAACCTAGATAACGTAAAATGTTGAAGGGTTGGTTCACAAATAACTTACACTAATATCTGTTAGAAAATTATGGAGTACACAAATAAAAACATTTAATTTGCAATTAAAAATATTTAGCTAATTAAATAAGATAAAAAGTATCCTATCCTTTAATTTGGACCAAATTACATGCAGCATACATAATTTCATCAAGATCGGTTAAGTAGTTTCGGAGTTTAGTGGTGACAAATATCGT
>NC_046662.1:31295716-31315714 GCF_010883055.1 Belonocnema kinseyi | reverse complement strand
AAGTGATGGTCGGGTAACGCGTTGCTTTAATTCAGTAACGGTAACTTTAACTCATTAATTTTAGAGAGTTAATTTGCAAACACTGCTTGACACTACGCGGTTTAATAAATTACAATCCTTATTTTATACAAAAATTAATAATGAATTAATGACTACAATATACTACAGCAAACTCGTAGAAGAGATTATTAGTACTTTTAATAAAGAAAAACTATTGATTTAAGATAGAAAAAGTTAGCTTGTTGTAAATCTAATATTCAGATGCAATAATATGTTACAATTATTGCCGTCTTTCAGTAAGTTGTTAAAATTTCATCAGAAAATAAAAATCAATTATAAATTTAGTCTGTTAAAGTACACCTCAAATGTGACCAATTGTAATTTTACACAGTAATGCGGTTTAACACCTTAATTAATTATAACAATAATATAATTTTTTAATAGTCTTACGAGTATTTACTGTGTCTGATAATAATTCAACTATTTAAATATTAGACGAAAACGAATTTTTCTGCTAAAACGGAATAAAAATTATTTATTTTATTATTTAAGTTATTTGTAACTAATAAACTATTTCTGATACATTAAAAATGATAAATGAAATTTGTTATTTTTAAAAATGAATTATTTATAACAGAGACGACAAAAATTCCCGTTCATTTCCTGGTCATCAAAAAAATGTTCCCGGTCATAAAAAGACTAGTTTGCAGCAAACAATAGTTAATACTTCTAAGCATTTTAAAACATAGGTTTATTCAATATTCTGAAAATATAAAATGTAATTACTGTTGAACATTGCATAAATTTTGATCATACACATAATACTGACAGTTTCAGTGCAAAATAGTGATTTTAACCCTAACTTAAAGCAATAAACACTTTAATAACTTAAACTAGAACCCCTAGTAACTATTTCTTTTAGACAAAGAATTAAGTTTTTTCTAAATGTAACATTAAAATATCATTAAAATCAGCACGAATTAAAAAAATCATCGGTTTTGTACCTAGAAAAAAATATAGAATGTTCAACTAATCCACCTAGTGACTAATGCAAAACATATTTTGAATATTGCGTAGTAACAAACGCTTTTACTTTTAGTGAACCAGTTTTTTAATCCTTTGATCAATTACTTCTGTACATTTTCGCCCATTTTCTAAGATGGAAGCTTTTTTCTTTTTCAGTTCCCAAGCAGCTATATTTTTAATCTGTTTATCAGATTCTTTTTGCTTGCTATCTTCTTCTACCTTCCGCTTCTTCCTCCCTGCTTCTAGATATTCTGAATGAGCGTTTTGAGCAGCATGCATCCAAAATTAATTAATCGGGATTTTATCGATTTCACAATACGCAAATACTGCATCATAAATTCCTGTGTGAGCAACGGGTGAATCTTGGGACATATTCTCAAAAACACTTTTTTTGTTAATAGAAAATCCGCGCTTCACATTTGCGTTGTCATGTGACAAAATAAGTAGCGTTTCCATAACGGTTTTGAAGGGACTGCAGTATACTACAAAGTTAGCTGTCTGTTGTACCCAGAAATAGCCTACGCGTTCTGTAGACGTCCTATTTTTTGCAAGAATCACTTACAGCTGTCGATGGACAAAGTTCAGTGTATCCACGAAGCGCCTTATCGGAACAAGAATAATCAAACCAGTTGCTGTCGTTTAATAATTGCAGTAAAGTTTTAAATCTTCTTTTTTCTGAATCTTTCACTGAAATGAAGAGATAAAAAGAACTGAGCGCTTCTGTAAGTTTATATTTTATTGGTGACCGATCCATAAACTTTACAACAAATTGTTGTAAGGCCCTTCTGCAGGCTTGGCGGAAAGTAGCAATCTGCAGCTGTGATACATTTTTACATTTTCTGAACTCCTTTGATTTTTCAAATCCGATTTCTATTTAGTCAGATTCAAGAAGATCTTTTTATTTCATGATGTTGACAAGGGGTTTCATGCCCCATGGTTTAAAAAAATGTTCTATTATTGTTTGAAACAATGAACGAAGAGCGTAATGCAAAAAAGGTGATAAGGGTCAGTCAGACTGAAATCCGTGAAGGAACGCTTCAACATCAGAGGCAAGAGTCTTAAAAAAATCTAGCTTGGGCCTATGCAGCGGATCCTGGATGAATTCCTTGACGATTTTATAGCTAGCTGACGATGGTTCTGTTTTATTTTCCTGAAGTAAAGTTATATACTTTTTAAGAGAAGGCACCATTTCCATATCCATAAAAAATAGCCTCATTTTCTGGAGTCTTCAAATAAATCTTAAGATCTTTCAAGAACCTAAGATTGACATTGGTTCCATTCATAGAAAGTTGCACCATTTTTTCTAAAAATAAAGCATCTAATCAATTTCTCAAAGCTCCCAATAATTTAATAGCTCTAGTTCTACAAAGAAATAAAAAATTGAAAGGTCATGTGCAAACTCCATTTTTAACGGGATCCCAGAATCTTAAATTTATGTCAATCTGTCGCCGTCTGCATATTTTATTTAATGCTACAGCGAAACCGCCGATGTATCGAGGACATTGTTTTAAAGTAGCCATTAAGTCTCCTTTAAAATATGGTGTTAGACCGTACTGCATAGTATAGCCAATGTTAGTTCTTTGCAACTTCATCTTCGAAGCGATTTGGATATCAAAAAACATCGTTTTAAACAGACTCACATCACTCGTTCAAGTTCCATTGATTTCTGGCTTACGGTGCCCTTTAAGGGACACAGTAATTCCGCTTTTGTAATGCTGTCATTGATGAGATGCAACTTCAAACTACGAAGTTCTGTTTCTTTATTGATTTTTACAAGAAATTTAAAATGGCTTTTCTGAAAAAGAGTAAAATTAAATCAGAATTCATATCATATAAGTGGTTATGTTAATAATATTAAAAAAAATTAATTTAAAGGAATTAATCAGTACAAATTCGAGAGGCGGTAGTGATGCTACAGAATTATGTTAACTCTATTTCAGTAAACTTTTATAAACACGTGAACTCTGCACAATTATACTAATTTAAAAATTTATTATTTCAAATTTTACGTCAACGCGATTGAATATCCTACCCCATAAAACTTTATACACAATAATAATTTAATATTGCAAATTTAAATAAAGTCGACACAGTAAAACAACTTACAAAGATACTCTACACAAATAAATTAAATAAATTTTCATTACTGTTTTAATTTTAAAATCCATGCATAGTTTTATTTCACAGATTAAGATTTTACAGACAATAAAATAAAACGGCCTAAAAAGCATTGTTTTTCAATTGTTTTTCAATACTTAATGTAGAATGTTGTTGTATAAAATCAACCAGTGTAGGGGTTTTAAAATTGAAACGATAAACAAATTATTTAATTTGCTTGTGCAAAGTATTTTACTACAGATTTCTATTATGCAAAGTTTATTTATATTTGCAAAATTTAAATTATACTCACCAGTACAAGAGTCGCAAGATGACTTTGCAATGATTTTTTTGGTAGTGTTAAGCAATGAATTAGACGTAGTCACTGATTTCACAGGTGTCGCAGAAACGGCAGGGTGATTTGGTTCAGAATTAGCCTGTGCAAATGAAATAAAAATTGGATTAGAAAAAGAATGTATAATTTTCCTATATTTACGTACAAATGTATGCAATAATAATTTTTGCTAACGGCATACTAACGTGCCCGAATAAGAAGCTTCATTTGATGACTTTGTGAGGCTCTTCGCTTGGGGTGATCGCTAGAGATTGACCAGCAGTCTAGGTCAGAGCACTTTTTCGGAAGGAACATTATAAACCTTTAGTTCCTATAATAAGAAAACTTATCAATGACACTCCGTTGCGACTTCAAAAAATGAGACGGAGATTACAACCATTTACTATCGTTTTGCTATCGTTGATTAGGCAGGGATAGCCAGATGAAGAAATTTAAGGGATTATTGTACAATAATAATAGATTTACAGACCCGAAATCGCTTCGTAAAGAGATGTCAGATAAATCGGACTACTCACATCTCGGAATTGAAAAAATAAGAATAGAGCGCAATAAATAATAACAAAAATAATAACTCACCATTACTGCAGTTGTAGATGGGTTGAGCTTTGTAGGAGAGTTTTGTTCTGCGCAGCTATTAATAAGCTGTGTTTATGACTCTTAACGTGGATTATGAAAACCTATGGCCCATACCTTGAATGTCTATTTTCTTGATACACAAAATACACTTAGCTTTTCTAATATTATTTGAGAATTTTACACCCATTCTTTTAGCCGTGATGTACAGAGCCAAGACTCTTAAAATGAACTTAGGGATGGAATACGCTTATTTCGCGAAATTTTTGACTCCATTCGTCTAATAATAAATGAAATGATAATAATTTAAATGAACCAAAAGTATAACATTTTTGAATCAAATAAAAAAGTTAAACAAAAAAGATTACGTGAAAATATTTGAACATAAAGAACCTCTGCCAAAAGGTGCGCTTGAAAAAATTACAGTTTTTTCCAATTTTATATTTATATTTTCACTGAACTGATATATGTAATTTTTCAATCGAAAATTTATTTTCAAACAAAAATGATGTGAATCTAAACCACAAAGAAAAAAGAATATGAAATAAGCGTACAAAATACAAGATATATTGCCGCGTATTCAGTGATGATAAAATGCATTCGACATATTGTTAATAAAAAAAAGAAACTTAGTTATGGACATTACAATATTTAATTTCCTACAAATCATAGGTAGCGTTATCTTTCTGTTATTCAATTGGAAATATAAATATCATTGCCAAGGTTAGAATTACTGAATCATAAAATTTGATGATAAGCTTCGTTTTTGTTATCGTAAAGAGACTTAAATAGTATTTGTAAATAAAGATATATTACAGTATGAACAATTTATTTTAATTTTGACATGATAAATAGTAAGTTCACCATAAATAAACGAGATCTCATTGTCCGTATATGTTATTTACAACTTAACTTGTAACATTAAACTTACTTCCATTTAGCGTTCACAGACACATTTTCACAGGTTTAACAAATTCTTAAAAATTTCATGTGGTTTTCAAAATCATGTTATTGACAAATGTATCTAAGGCATAACAGCATACTTCAATATAGAACTGTTAAAACTAATATTTTTTGAACCACAAAACCGCATTTCACTAAAATCTTTTAAAAATCCCGGTCACTAACAAAATTCGCGGTCATTTCCCGGTTTTTCCCTGTCCCAAAAAATTTCCGCTCATTTCCCAGTTTTTTTGGTTTGCCGGCTCAGATGCTACCCTGGTAGTCATTTGTTTTACACAAACAATGTATGAAACCAATGAATATTACATATAATACTTCACACTATATATATATATATATATATATATATATAATATTTCCGCCTGTATATATATGTGTGACGGGGACAATATGTGCATATTTGTATGTGTGTGTGATAGGGTTTAAATAACAAAAAAATATTTTCCTAAAGAGGAAGGAGAAAATACACAAAATATTTTTAATACTGACAGTGCGGTAAACAATTAAAAGCTGTAGAACTTTTTGAATACAAAATTTAAGCTCTGCTTTACTGTAGGGCATGAATTATTATTTATATTACTTAATAATTATAACTAGTTAAATTATTTATTTATTTAGTTGTAAAGATTTTCTTACCCTTATACAAATTGTTAATATTATAGCAAACAAAATTTTAAATAAACAGTCAAAAGAAAATAGACATAAACTTCAATTTTCGGAGCGCATGTTGCCAAACATGTCGGGTGACACCTTATTAATTGGATAAAATAATATATCAAGCGTTATTAATGGGCGAGTATACATGTAAATATTAATTGTGAATTGAACATTTAAATAACTAATTAAATTAATTAAATTAATTTTCTTGTAACGCATGTTTGGAAAAAATTCAGGTTCCAGCTATCATAATTTGTTTAAACATATTTATTACAACATTTTTTCCAAAATATGTTCCATAATTTCCTCATTCAATCTTTTCCCATACCAGAATAACATATGTTCCAAAAATTTTGCTTTGCGAAACTCGAATTTGATCTATAGCCAATATCTAGATTTATATTATTGCAATGTATGGTCGATTTGGTATTTGTATTTATACGCTACTTACGAATAGAATCGAAAAATGCCATAAATAGGATGACCAAATTGAAAATAAAGATTTTCATGTTTCTGGAGACGCAAACAGATTTAACTAATTTTGCAATGAGTTGTTTAGTTGTTACTGATAAGGTTTGGCATACATGTTTCCTCTTTATATTGACTAGTCATTTCCATATTATTGACAGAGTTATCAGATTACATCAATAAAGTCTTCGGTAAACCAAATTTTATTGCTATAAAAGAGGAAAATTTTATTTGGGATCCTTGAAAAGGTAAATGTCAGGGGCGTAACTACTACCAGGCTGGCCAGGTAGGTTATCTGGGGCCCCGTAACATAAGGGACCCCTGAAAGTTACTACATATACTTTGAAAACAAATTTTTCTCACATTTTTTTGCAGTATACAAGATTCATTTGGAATTTTTATTGATCAAGTTGATTTATTTAAGTATTTGAATATTCAATTTTTTCATATTTCAATTATTATTAATTTATTCAAATATAAAATGAACATTTTTCTGCCTTATTTACATTTTTCATGTTCTGCACAGACGCGCGAATTTTTAAATGAATACTCGGTGTTGATTGGCAGGCAGACTTTACAGAAAATGTGCTAACCTTATGTTGTTTTATGTAGGCGGTTAGCACCCCTGCTGTCCAGTCTGTGTGGTAACAACTGTCAGAGCATCTTACCGCATTTCATCGTGAATCATAACACAATAATTAATAATTAATAATAAAATGCATTCAACCATGACTTGAAAAAATCTAATTTTTTTTTTTAACTTGTTTTTTATGGCACCACGTTTCTCCGCATTATATTTATAATACTTTTTTCTACTAAGTTGCTTAATCTTATTGCAAACAGGGTACACAAAAAATTAACATAATTGAAATATACTGAACAATTAATTCTATGTTTCAGATGAAATTATTGAAAATGAGTAAACGCATTTTTCCTGGTGGTGCTCTAAAGAGAAAAAGAAAATTGGAATCCGAAGCGTCTGCAAAAAATCAAAATCCATAACCTCATTTTTTACCCCTCGACAAAAAGAGAAGAATGAAGAACCTGATGAGGATCCAGAGACGAGTAATTCTGTTGAGGACATTCAGCTCAAAAAAACTGAAACGGATAAACTTATTGAATATTCAACACAAGAATGTGTCGAAATTTCCATTGACTCGCAATGGAAAAATGTTCTGGAAGCTGCAGGGACCGTTTCCAGGAAATGAAAAAACAAAAACTGGATTTTCTCCATGTTTTGACAATTCATCTAACAAAGCTGGATTGAAAATTCCACGAAAATTGCTATGTTATTCAGAAATTCTTGATTTTACTTATCCGAATTATGAGTCAAATGGGGTCAATTGAGTATGCAACTGGGCCAAATTGAACGACAAAATTGGATGTCACGAAAAATCAATGCTCCATTACAATGCTTACATTACTTACGAGTTGTGGCGATTCAATAAATCTGTAATTGATAAAGATCTTGAAGATAAGGTTCTCAAAGAGAAATCCTTTTGCTGCAAAGTCTTGGACCGAATTATGAATATAATTCTCACCCTAACTACATGCTATCTCCCACTTCGAGGACATCGAGAGATCATTGGTGATTCTGGAAATAACGGAAAATTTTTATCGATCTTTGAATTAATCGCAACTTACGATCCTGTTTTCAAAGAACTCATCACAAAATCGGAAAATTTATGTATATATCTCAACCCTCAAATAAAAAATGAGATAATCGATCCAGTGCATCTGAAAATTGTCGAATCTTTCTTAGGATTTGAAAAACTTGATGATCAAAAGGCTGCTGGATTGGAATCAAAAGTACTCTATCAAATAGGGGAAAAAGGAATTGAACTTTTAAAATGCCGGGAACAAGGATACTATGGAGCTTCTTCGATGAGTGGAATATATAATGTCATCCGAAAGAAAATTGTTGATAAACAGGAAAAAGCAGTATTCGTTCACTGTGCAGAGTATAGATTAAATTTTGGCCTGAACGATGCATCGATGGGTACAATGCCAGAAGTTAAAAGATTTGATAAGCTAATTAAGCAGATTTACGTTTTTCTGCTAATATTATAAAAAGGTGGGAATCATTATCAACTTTCCTTTCAACGGAAAAGGCAAATAACCCTGAATTTAATCTGAAATAACTATTTTTAACTCGATGGTCATCCAGGGACGATTCCTGACGAACCATTGCATTCAGGTATTGCAATATTTTAAAGGCGCTTTCCAAAAGAATCATAACAAGCAATGCTGAAGCTGAGCCGAACGAAGTAATTACTTTTGCATACGAAAGTTCTGACGACAACAAATGTAGTTCGAAAGCTCTCCGAAAGCCAGACATTTAACTTTCTGAAGCAAATATTCTGCACAAACAAGCCCAAAAAGAATCACAAGAATTTCTAAATAAATACGAGGCCAAAAAAGAAACTGCAATTCAACTGAGTGCTTATTGGAAGGGGGGGGGGGTCAATGTTGAAATTTGGAACAAGCATATGAAGAAAACAAAGAAATATTTTTAAAAGTTATTCGAGGATGAAAGAATCTTTGATGGAAAAGCACAATTCCAGGTGAATATTTTTTATGGATGTCTTGATATTATCAGCAACCAACTGCCAAGTCGATTCGCAAATTTAAAGGAAATAATTAAAACTTTTCGAGTACTTTAACCCAAAGAACTGAGTTAAATGATGGATTAACAAATGTTCAAGGAAGCAGAAAAACTTGTTTTTGACAATTTTCCTGAACAGCTAACAAGTCCCCGATCGTTTCTCAAGAACGAAATTGCGAAGCTGCGTTCTATAAAGCAAATTGCAGATTTGTTAATTATCGAAATAGTTTGAGAAACAGTATTAACCAAATCATCCGTATCTTTGCCGATACAAAAGTACGCCGTAAAAAATTCCGCAATTAATCATTCTTTTTGTTATTTGTGAATTTATGCACTTTTCGCATATAATTTTATGTCTATGTTCAAAGATAATATGCGATTTGCGATAAATATGAAAATTTTGATATTAATGATATCGTTCTATTGAAATTGTTCAGTGTAAAGTGTATACATACTTTGACTTTGTATAATGTATATATGTATATAAGTTTTCTTTTCTTAGTCACTAAATCCATAAAGCAGTAGTGCTGCAGTGAATAGTATCGTAGACAATATTTTCATATTTTCCGTATAAAGATATCCCTACTAAAAAAATAGCTGGGGCCTCCACGATCAAAGGTACGCTACTGCTGAATGTAAACCATATCTACACGTGTCGCATTAAACGAGTTACAATGGAAAAAAAATTATCATATGCCACAACAACATATTACTCTGTTTTAAGTTAAATCCCATTTATATCAATTGATTCAATTCGTATATTTTCTCGATTTCATCAAAAAGATTTCGTAAGAATTCAGATGTGTAAAATCGAAATTGTAACGAAAGTATTTTCAATGGAAGAGGTGAATTTTCAATGAGGATTATGAATGTTCAACAAAAATTAAAGTTTTAGCACAGGTTTTTATTTTTAAACAAGTAATTCTGTTTTCAACTTTAGAAATATAATAGCTGATATTTAAAGCTAGAAACCTTTTTATTTTAAACCATAAACCAAAAAATTATCGATAACAGATAAATTTTCACAAAAGAATTGATTAATCTACCTAAGTAGATAGATTTAAATAATTTTATAGAACCTTGTGTCGCTTTTCTACAAAAATATTAGTCCATGCATTAAGGAACCCAGTGGGCACACGAGTCCTAAACTTGTCCTATACACGTCTTTCGGCGGACGTCTTAAGGACGTCCAGAGGACCTTTTAAAGACATAAAAAGATCCAAAGGATGTCTTGAAGACGTCAAATCTTGTGGCGTAGAGGTACATTCTAAGGACGTTAATAAATAACGGTTTATTTATCCGGAAGAGCATTCTCTACAACTATACTTTTTCCAATTTTGAAAGTAAATTTTTCTATGTTTTCTATGACTTCTTGTACGGCTCTAAATTGATAAGACAATTTTTTTTAGGAGCGATTTCTTAGAAGAATAATTATATTTGAATATAATTTCATTATCTTTAAAGTGAAAACAGCAGCGTTGTGGAGAATGTTTTCCCGGAAAAATAAGCCGTCATTTATTAGAATGCAATCATTTTTCATAAATTGGTAAGAAGGAACGGTCAGGAAAAATTAAATTCGAAAAACATGGTTAAAATAAATTTTCTTTTTTGTAAATTTTAATATTTGTTATAAAAAATAATGTTTGTATTTGAAATGATATCAATTATGATATTTTTATTTTTAAAATCATATAAAAACTATTTTTTTAGATATCATAAAAATAATTTGAAACTTAGAAAACAAGAACAAATTTTGACGCAATTTTTTTATCAACGTTGTATAGCTGTTTCTTGCGGTCAATGAAAAGTCCTCTTTTTTATGGCGGGCATGATTGCAAGTGACTGGAACGTCTCTGAGCAAAAAAATCAAATTGGATTAAAAAGAGTACATGTTTGTTTAGGAAATAAACCACTAGAACATTTATTGTAGGCAAAAGTGTACAAATTGTCGAACCTTTGGATTTTATTTTTCAAAATTCCAATTTTTTCCGCTAAAAATCAAAATCAAAATTAAAGAAGATCTTTATCAATCTTCTTCATAACAGTCTAAGTTATAGCTATTAATGTTAGTCCGGGGGCTGGGTACCTTCCCGTATACAGTAAGACCGCCAAAGCTGAAAACCTTTTATTATTATGTATTTTAAGCTCCGGATTCCGAATCCACAACTTAATTTTTCGAAAAATGCGTAGAACGTTGTTTAAATTGCATTTGTTTAAACAAATTATGAAAAAGTGTTTTTTTTCTATCCGGACAATTTTTTTAGAAAACATGACTTATTTCAAGAAGAAAAGGTCTCTAGTAACTTATTTGTAAAATGCATATTTCAAAAGTTATGAATTTTTAAAGGTCGAAAATTTGAAGTTTTTTACTAACTTTCACTGTTGATAATTTTTGATCTAGCGAACAATTCTGAAAATTTCAAAAACGTATGTATTCTCTAAAACTTATTGTACAAATTGACATAGTTTTCCACTACGGCAGCTGTTTGCAAGTTGTACTTTTTGGGATCAACAATAAGGCTTTTTTAATTATTGACATAGTATGCTTTTCAAAAGACCTCGATAATTTTTTAATTGCAATGGTGTCTTGATGACTGTAAAGAAATGCACAAAAGTTAAATCAACTATTAATATCGTAATTATTATAGTTACTATAATAATTAATGAAATGATTATAATATTTATGACGATAGTTATAATATTTATTATAATTATTTTATTTATTAACTTGTAGCACATTCGATGAGCTTCACTATAAACGATACCATCACATTGCTCATCAGCAGTGCAATATACACTGTACTAATCAGCAAATGAATTGTCTAGACGGGAAAGCTCGTATAAGTGAGAAACCATGTCCTTGCGTAAAGTATAAATCTTAATGTATTTCTTTTTGTGCATGCCAGAAAGACAAAAAATGTAGAAATAAATATACATAGTCTACTGTAAAATGTACTTATGTAAATAAATATTTTACATAATTTATATAATCCTCGGCAAGTTTCACAATACCTTACGATAAGATAGAAAACTTAACCATAACAAATTAGGATATAGTCAGGTTGACCGAAGCGCGAGCAGTAAAATAGCCTTATTATTGATCGCAAAAAGTACAACTTGCAAAGACCTGCTGTAGTGGAAAACTATGTCAGTTTGTGAAGTAAGTTTTAGAGAATGCATACGTTTTTGAAATTTTCAGAAATGTTCAGTGGATCAACAATTATCAACAGTGAAAGTTGGTAAAAAACGTCAAATTTTCGACCTTTAAAAATTAATAACTTTTGAAATATGCATTTTACAAAAAAGTTACTCGAGACCTTTTCTTCTTAGAATAAGCCATATTTTTTAAAAAAAATTGTCCTGGTAGAAAACACTACTTTTTCATAATTTGTTTAAACAAATGCAATTGAAACAATTTTCTACGCATTTTACGAGAAATGAAGTTGTGAATTCGTATTAAGGGGCTCAAAATAAATGAAAATCAAGGGTTTTCAGCTTTAGCGGTCTAAATGCATACGGGAAGGTACCCAGCCCCCGGACTATATGTAGAAAACCATATTAAAATTTCAGACCGATCGGTTGAAATGCCAATGCATTTAAGTTTTTGAAGAAATTTTTTGTGAATAACATCTGCTCACTTTCAATCAGCTATGCCAGGTAGTAGCATGTAGTCACGTCGTAGTAAGCCGAGCGGAGCCGAATTAAGGCGCGGGTATTATGAATAGCCGACAAGGAATTTTTTTAACCCGAGAATGGGGGGGGGGTACCCTTAAGTCGAAATAATGATTGTAATTCCCGAAAAAATCCTACTTTCAATGTTTTTAATGATACATTTTCGTCAAAGTGTCCCTTTTGACATATCACAAATGCTAGAACAGATCATTGGCCAGATCGTGTTTTTCTTGTTGAAAACAGTTTCAAAAGTTACTTTTGCGTGAACGGATTATTAGTAAATTTCTTTCGAAAAATAATCCGCTATCTTCCATAGATTTCGAGTTGCGATATATTGAAAAATCTTCACCTTTTTGGATTTTCAGCGAAAAATCACTAAGTTTTATGAAACACTGTGTACTTTTGCACCTGTAACTACTGCACGGGAAAGTTTTCCACAGATGAATACAAGCAGACTCAATTCTCTGTGATTCTAAAGAACGAACAATGTCCTAAATATACAGGGTTTATCCGGAAAGTACTAGAACTGATTTTCTTCCGCCGCGACTGTACTTCGGGGCGTGTGCGCACCGACTGGATTTGTTAGAGGGCTGGAAGACTTTAGACTTCGACAAACACCGACAATGTGACTCCTGTGCGCAAAGTTTTGAACTCAGACCGTCGACTGAGTATTCTTTTAATTGCCCAGACGTTCGTTTAATTGCCCAGCCCATTCGATTAATGGTCGGGTCCGACAAGACATCGCAGCCGACTGGAAGTTGCACCACGACAACGCCCCTGCTCACACCGCCTTTTTTGTGAACAGCTACCTGACCAAGGCCGGCATCCCAACGCTTCCGCAGCCGCCCTACAGCCCAGATGTGCCCCCCCCCCTCAGATTTTTTTTTGTTTCCTCGCCTGAAAAGGCCGATGAAAGGCGAGCATTTTGAGACGACAGAGGGGATCCAAGCAGCATGCACCGCGGCTCTCAAGGCTATTCCGGAGAATGGCTTCCGTGACCCCTTTTATGCTTGGAAATCGCGCTGGCAGCGCTTCATCAACGCAGAAGGACCCTATTTTGAAAGTTTTTAAAGAATTGTAACGAATGGCTCAATAAATTTTTTTTAATCGACTCAGTCCTATTACTTTTCGGACAAAACCCTGTAAAAGGTCATAAGTCATGACCCCTTAAATTTCTCCACTTTTGCCTGTTTTCACGGGAAAAAAAGTAGAGTTCAGGTTTTTGAAAATAAATCGTGTCAGGCTTAGTGTCCGTTAATGATGCAAAAGGATAAAATAGATTACAAAAATCTGCATACATCTGAAAAAAGTCCTTCACAACTATTATTGTGAGGATTGCAAGGTTTCAAAAATTGATTTTTTTTCATTTTTGACTCAAAATGAAGATTTTTTTGTTGTTGAAAATATCTAGTTTCCTGTGGACCTTACGACAAATTTCTAAAGAATAAATTAAAGTGGAATCAATTTAGCGTGCTTTAAAAAAGTGTCTTAGCCCTAATAGGTAACGAGATATGACCTTGAAAAGTGCACTCTTCCTGCATAGCGGCACCTGAGCGTAACATAAAGGAGAACTGCGGTCATATTTCGACAATTTTGTCATAAATAAGTAAATGTAATTTATTTGTCATGTATTATACGTCTCTTGTCATTGATAAATAAATAACTGTTTATAAAAAAAGCTTGCTATCACCTCTTATCATTATTCTTTAGCCTTTTTGTTAGTATATTCGTTGCAAAACAGTAATTATAATTGATTGAAAATGTGTAATATTTTTTTTATCAATGCAAAACATATTTTTTTTATCAATAAATAAATTGGTTTTTATTAATTTTTGAAAAAATATATTGTGATTAACATTTTTAAGTACTTTTTGAGTGCTTTTAAAGCGAAAAAGTAATTATAATTGTTTAAAAATGTAATCTATATTTTTTATCAATAAACAAATAGTTTATATATATTTTTGTAACAATGTCTCTTAATGAATACATTTTTGGCATTCAATTCCATACTTACCTCCATGACATTTGTAATTCGCAGTGATTTCTGTAAATTGTACGTAATATGTTGTACCAATTTTGTAAAATTAAAAATAAATACGTAATTGATTCGTTACAAATTATGACATACAAAATATAATTCAATTATTAAACAAATTATAAATAATGTTTTGAATTACCATTTATTTTTTAATTACCAAATTTAAAGGCAATGAATTATTTTAAGAATTTACTTCAAGAACTTTAAAGAGAACCAATTTATATAATTACTTATTTATTTATTACATTTTTGAATCATGATTTGAATCCATAGAAGGTAATATATTCAATCATTTATATATAATTTGTTTAGTTATTAAATTACTTACTTTTAATTCGAAAAAAATTGGTACATCATATTGTGTACTGTCGTCTACAATTTTGATTCCCAAAATTTGATACGTTTTACAATTTACGCTTATTTTCAATAATTTATTCCTAAATGCTACTGAGTCTTCTACATAATACTTTATATTATGATTATCGCAAGGTTATTTCAAAATCAACAATAAAAAACTATTTTTTATGGAAAAGTTCATTTGACCGCAATATTTGAATTTTCAAAGATTTTTTTTAATTTTATCCAAAAGTGCCGGATCTAGAAACTTAATTTTGAAGTTTAGACGTCGAAAATGTATGACTTATCAAATAAAAAATGTATTAGCACCATACTCGTGAGCGACGCCTTCTCAAGTGGTAGTCACCTTGTTTGGTCAGACGTGTTCTTAAATATAATATGAGTCATACATCCTGACGAGAAAATTTTTCACAAAATCTAATTTTTAGAAGACATGCATTATTTTTGACCTATTTTTATTCCTGTGAAGCGGGGATAAAGGTCTACCTTTCAGGAGTAAAAAGTAAATTTATACGCAAATGATGAAACATTATACATCTGTAAGCAGGCACTTTTCGATGATCGACCCCCTCATTGACAAAATTGTGGTATCAATAATTTCCGAAAATTTTTGAATTTATTTCTAAATGTTATTGAATATTACAAATTTCTAAAATTTTTAAAATGTTTACAATTATCCAAATTTTTTAATTTGATCAAATGTTCAAGGTTTCTAAGATTTCCTAAGTTTTTCAAACTTTCTGCAATGTCAACAATTTTTAATTTAGAAAAATTTATAATACGTCTGCACCTTTCTACTGAAGAAAAAAATTGTCAGCGTCTTGAGCATTTGCGCTGGTGTAGAACTTTAATTCAGCTTCAGTGGATTAAAAAAAACTAAAATAATGTATATCTTCTAAAAATTTGAGTTTTCGATAAATTTTCTTGTCAGGATTTCTGAATCATTATATTATATTTTAGGAAACGGCGTGCCAAAGAAGGTCATTACTACTTGAGAGGCTGCTGGTCATAACATGGTGCTATTGACTTTTTTATTCGATAACTTACATAATTTTTACGACCAAACATCAAAAATAAAATTCTAAGCGCAACTAAACGACATCCAAACGATTACTGAAAGAATTAAACAAATTAAAATTTTCTGTTCAGCGTGCATTTAAAACTCCCATTTTAAAAACTTAATAGCTTTTAAAGTTTTTACGTACAAACGACGAAATTGAACTGGGCCGAGATTTTACTGTCCACTAGTAGCCTTGCGCGCGCCTATTTATCTTTTTATGAAAAAGAATAAATGAAAAGCCTATCTTTTCTATTTAATACACATTTAATGAATGCTATAAAATATTAGTACAAAATAATACAAGACACCAAGGGATGAGTTCTGTATCTGAAACTTTAATTAATCTTTCATAATAGGATTTCAAAAAATTTTATATTTTTAGGTAGAAAATGAAATTGAACTATTTTATTCCAAATGATCTATTTTTTTATCAAAAATTAATTTACACATGCTATTGATGAATAGGAATTATTACTATTTCATAGCTCACGTTCATGATAATCATGTTCTTTAAATAATGAACTTTGCATTTTTACACCACAATTTCAACAAATAAGTATTTGAAAAATTATCATGTGGCGTGGAGGTGTAAAAATGTGGTATATCGTGGTAGGGGAAGGTAGGGCGCGATGGAACAGACGGGTAAAATAGAACGCTATTATATCTAGAAAAATATTTACACTTTAAGTTTGATATTAATTTATTAAAGAGAAATAAGTGTAATGAGTTGATGTGAGTTCAAAAGAAATTGATATTTCATATAAATTGTATCAGAAAGTAAGTGCAAATTTAATTTCGGAAAAATTAGTTCGCCCAATTACAAAAACGTATGTGCAACTTGTAAATGATAAATTCGAGAAAATTTTAATCAATACTTGTTTCTGAAAATTCTTAAAAATTACAACTTAATTAGCGTCAAAGATATTATACTATTTTTTGAAAATTCTGTTTTTTTAATAAACTAATTTTCTGTGTGAAAAAGTATCTTTGCTTTTCGTTAAAACTTGAATCTCTTATAGAAAATTAATCTTTATGATTGAACATTTGTTACCTTATTTTTACAGTGCATCTCTTGGCAGCATCTGCATTCGTTGAAATATGAAATATTACATTTTCTGTCGAAAATCAATATTTTCAGGATAAACATTCAACTACTTTGTTGAAAATTTACATACTGATTCGGTAATTCCACTCCAGTTAAAAATTTAAATATTTTATTGAAAATCTTTCCTTTTTGTTTTAAGATGTCCACCACTACATTTCCATTTAGAATTTTTTTTAATGCAACTCTTTTTGGTTATAAATTAATCTTTTTTGTTTGACAAATTGTCCATTCAGTTTAAAATTCTTATTTTTAGGTTGAAAATTTAACTATTTGGTTAAAAGTTAAACTATTCGGTTGTAAATACAAATCTTTCATTAAAAAGCCAAATTTTTTACAAAACCATTTACACTGAAAATTAAAAGGGTAAATTTTCATTTTAAAAAAATTAACGAATTTGCAATCATATATTTATTTTTTCATCCAAGAACATAACATTTCAACAAAATAGTTAAACTTTTAAATAATTAGATAAATTTTGAATCATAAACTAAAAAAAATGATTATTTTAAAACAAGAACAGCTGAATTGAATCAAAAAATGCATTTCAAGAAAATTTTAACCAGAGATACATTTTTAGATAAAATAATGAATTTTCAAAAAAAAAATTAATTTGTAAAAGGTCGTTCAACCTTAAAACAATTAGAGAAATGTTTAAACGAAGAAAAAAATAATTTTCAACACAAGAATTAAATTTTCAACTAAAATGATTAATCTTCAACCCAAAACATATTCATTTTTCCGTAATTAGTTTAACATTTCACCAACTAATCGGATGCAAACAAAAAGATAAATTTTAAACAAAATAATTGTGTCCTCAACATAGAAGCTTTAACAGAAAAGAATTCACAACTACGAAATTACAGTTGTAGAAGCTCTAGAACGAATAAAGAAAAAAGAAAAATATCTACAAAATTGTTGAGTTTTCAACCCAAAAAGGCAAGTTCTAAAAAATAGTGGAATTTTCAACTAAAACGGATACATTTTCATTGTGTTCATGTTCAGTAAGAAAATCAAGTTTCTACCCAAAGAGATGAGTTTTTCACCAAGAAACAATTTTAGTCAAGACAGAAAAATAATTCAACTAAATTGTTGAACATTTCCAACAAATTTTTTTAAAAAATTGTTCCCTTATAGTTTAAAAATCAAGTAATTGGTGAAAAATTCGTCTTTCTGTAAAACATTAATCTTACTGGTTAAGAATGAATCTTTTGAACATTGAATTTTTTTATGGCGAAAAAATAGTTATCTTAAAATTTAATATAAAAACAACATAACTCTCTTCCTGGTCGATTCAGCGACTTCAAGTTCAGAACCTGCCTAATGTTAAATGTATTCGACCTCCTTTGAAATAATTTTTATAAAACTTTTTTTTTTATTAAAAAGTAATTTTTTCTAACAGGAAATTCAACTATGACATATTTGGTAAAAAAGTAATTTTTTAGATTAAAGTGTAGTCTTTCTTAGTTAAAAATCTAACTAATTGTTTAAAAATGTATGGGTCTTGTTAAAAATTCGTCTTTTTTAGTAGAAACTTAATCTTCTTGTTCGAAAATTCTTCTTGATGATTTAGGATTCAACCATTTCTTTGAAAATTCTTTTTTTTTCAAAATTAATTTATTTAAGTAAAAATTTCACTTTCCATTTTAGGTAAAAATTCATTAATATTTTTAATTGCAATCTGTTTTGGTAGAGAACTCAGCTATTTTTTTTAATTGCACTTCCTTAAGTTGAAAATTATTATTTTTTTAAATAAAAACTGAACTATCCCATTTTTCGTTAAATATTAAGTTCATAATTGAAGCTTCATCAGTTTCGGTTTAAAACGAACCTTTTTGATTGAAAATTCAACTATTTTCTTCAAATTTCTTTCTTTTTTTAAAATTAATTTCTATAATGGTAAAATGTACTTATATTACTTTTGGTCAAAAAATTATATTTTTTAGATAAAAATCATATATTTGTTTGAAACTTTCTAGATTTTGTGGAAAATTCGTAATTTGTTGTAGAAAAGTAATATTCTTGGTTGAAAATTAATATCTTTTCATTAAGGATTAAGTTATTTTTAAACAATCCTTTTCAGTTTTTCAAAAACCAATTTCTGTAAAATAAATTTCGATTCTACTATTTTTGGTCGAAAATTGATATTTCAAATTGAAAATTGACCTCTTGTACTTAATAATGCAATTTTTTTAATTTTTCTGTTTTGGTAGAAAATTAATCCTTTTGGTTTAAAATCGACCTTTTTTCGTTAAAGATTAAACTATTTGGAAAAAATTTTATCTGTTTTGATGCATTTTTGGTAGAAAAATAAACTTCTTAATTCAAATTTAATCCTTTTTTCGAAGATTCTATTATTATATGAAAAATTCTTTTTTTGGTGGGAAATTAATTTATTCAAGAGAAAAGTCGATCATACCATTTTTAAAAGAAAAATGATATTGAAAAAAAACTTGATCTTTTTTTGTTAGAAATATAATTTTTTTAAACCGGCTTTTTGAACAGAGAAATTAATCTTCGTGGTTGAAAATGCATTTATCCATTTTTTTGTAAATTCCTTCATAATTAGTCAAAAATTAATTTATGTAAAATAAAATTGGATTGTGTCATTTCAGGTGGAGAAATGATATTTTAAATTGAAAATTTGTCAATTTTAGTTGAAAATTCAACCATTTCTTTGAAAATGCACATCATTCTACGAAAATTCGTGGTTTGGTAGGAAATTAGTCTTCTTGGTTGATAATTTATCTTTGTGACTGAGAACAAAACTATTAAGTTGCACATTTTTTTTGTTAAAAATTAAATTCTTTAACTAAAAATTTAACTATCTCACTTTCGGTAAAACATGGAAATTTTGAATTACAAAGTGATATTTTTGTGTTGAAAAATCAATTATTTGTTTCAAACATCGTCTTTTTTATATAAAATTAATCTTCTTGAGATAGATTTCGATTAATTTGTTGAAAATTTTTTTGTTTGTTGTTAAATATTAATTCCTTTAACTAAAAGGAAATATTCCTATTTC
>NC_046662.1:31281620-31295616 GCF_010883055.1 Belonocnema kinseyi | reverse complement strand
AAATTAAAAATTTATCTTTTTTAGTAGAAAACTCCAATATTTGTCTGTAAGGAGAATTTTCGTTATATCATTGTTGATTGAAAACTAATCGTCTTTTGTAGCGAATTAATTTTATGGGTAAAAAATTAATCTGCTTTTTATTATGGTTAACATAGATGTCCAAATTCCGTTTTTTATTGTCTTATATGGAAAATAACATCTTGCATAATTGACTATAAAAAAATGTTATCGCTGAGAGATTCTGATAAATAATGTATAGAACCTGCTTGATTTTATGTGAATTCTATCTTATTCTAAATTCTTTTTATAATATTGTTCTTGGATTTAAATTAATTTAGATGAAAACAATTTACATCCATATAAGATTTCTTACAATTTATAATAATAAATTTCGTACGGACAGATTATCTTAAAAATAATAAAAAATTTAATATAATTACATACACGGTGCTGAAAAAATAATTTGCAGACAACTTTTTCGATTGAAAATTGTTTAATTAAATAAAAAATTAATGAAAAAACTTTTTCGACTACATTGGCATTGGTTTCTCATCAATTGTACTTCTTTAAAATAAAATAATATTTTGAGATTACTGCAAGATTTATCACTGGTTCTTAATAAGATTAAGCAAAATTTAAATTTAAAAATAATTATTTTTCATTTTATATTAGTTCACAACTAACATATTAATCAAAAAATACTGCTCCCAATTGTGAAACTGCGTACCTATAAGATATTCTGTACTTTTCATAGATTTAATAAAATTATCTGATGTAGGCCACCATTGTGTGCTTAAAACGTTTGAAAAAATTAGTTTCAATTCACCAGACCCTAAAGCAACAACTTACATCACCATTTTATTCAAAATTCTTTTATTTATTTAAAAAATTTCTTTAATATAAAATTAATCTTTGTGATTAAAAATTCATCTTTTTTGTTGAAACTTCTACTGTTGGGTATCAAATTCAACTGTTTTAGCTAGAATTTGAAATAATCTGTAGAAGTTTTTATTTCTTTGATTGAATATTAACCTTTATAAACTAAAAACTGCATTATTCTACTTTTCTTTTAAATTTGATAGTGTTTATTGTACCTTGATCTTTTTCAGTTAAAAATGGATTTGTTTGTTTGAATATATATGTATTTTGTTGAAAATCTGTGTTTTTTGTTAGAAATATAAAACTACTTTTTTAAAAATTCATCTTTTTGAATGAGAATTCAACTATTTTGTTGAATGTTCCTTTATAGTTTGTCAAAAATTAATTTATGTAAGATAAAATTCGATTATACCATTTTTGGTAAATAATTGATATTTGAAGTTAAAAATTCATTTTTTGTAGTTGAAAATTCAACCATTTGTTTGAAAATGCACATATTTCGATGAAAATTCGTTATTTGGTAGGAAATTAGTCTTCTTGTTAGAAAATTCATCTTTGTGATTAAGAACAAAACTATTGAGTTGCACATTCCGTCTTTTTTTGTTAAAAATTAAATTCTCTAACCGAAAATTGAACTATCCCACTTTTGGTGGCACACTGATATTTGGAATTAAAAATGGATATTTTTGGGTTGAAAATTCAATTTTTTTGGTTCCAAACATCGTCTTTTTATACAAAATTAATCTTCTTGGTTGAAAATACATCTGTTAACTTAAAAATTTCACTACGTATCATCAAATGCATTTATTTAAGTAAAATTTCAAATAATTTGTTGAAATTTAATTGTTTGTTGGTAAATATTAATTCTTTCAACTATTTCTATCCTATTTCTGGCTTTATATATTTATATTTTTAATAAAAAAATTTATCTTTTTTAGTTGAAAAGTCCACTATTTGTTTAAAAACTTATCTTTTTGATTAGGGTTTAACTATTTTGTTAAAAGTTGATTAAACATTTAACTGCAAGATTTCAGGATAAAAAATTTAATTTTTAATAAAAAATTAATTTTTTCATTTGAAAATTCGTTTTTTGGCAGCAAATTATTTTTCTTAGTTAAAATCTTATCTTGTTTTTTGAGGATTGAACTATTTTTTAAATTTCTTTTTTGGTTTAAAAATAATGTTTCTAAGGAAAATTTTAATTATATCATTGTTGGTTGAAAACTAATAGTTTTTTTTGTAGAGAATTAATGTTACGGGTAAAAAATTAATCTGTTTTTTATTGTTCTTAGCCTAGATGTCCAAATTCGATTTTTTTGTCTTAGATCAGCAAAAAACGTCGTGCATAATTTACTATAAAACACTTTTAATCGCTGAGAGATTCTGTTAAATAATGTATAGAACCTGCATGATTTTAAGTGAATTCTCTCTTATTTTAAAAACTTTGTATGTTATTGTACTTAGATTGAAAATTAATTTAGTTGAAAATTCTATTATTTGTTAAAAAAGTTTTTTTTTTAATTGAAAATTCATCTTTTTTTAAAAACTTTTATTATTTGGTGTCAAATTCGCCTGTTTTGGTTAAAATTTTGAATCACCTGTATAAAATTTCATTTTTTTAAATTGAATATTAACTTTTATATAGTAACAACTAAATTATTCTATTTTTGTTTAAAATTTCATATTTTTTATTGAAACTTGATCTTTTTTAGTTAAAAACGAAATTATTTGTTTGAAAAGTCCCGTATTTTGTTTAAAATTTTTGTTTTTTATTAGAAATACAAAACTTCTTCACTGAAAATTCATTTTATTTATTGGGAATTCAACTATTCTGTTGTAAGTTCCTTTTTAGTTGGTCAAAAAATAATTTCTCGCCGACCATTGGGTGATAATGAAAGTGCCCGTGAAGTTGAAGTGCAAGGAGTTTAATGGTACTTTTCTGATATTGAGTAAAGTTAGTGTAACATTGGTGTATTTTTAGTTATAAGTTAATATTTTAGTTATTATTTTCATTCAATATAGACATTAACATTAAGTATTACTCCTGTGATGCATGGAATTTGTTATAAAATTTCATTTCTGATATAAAATGCGGTAACAACTTATTGAGATTTTGCGGTTAATATTACATTTTGCAATTCAAGAGCGAACTGCTCGCAGTTAAAAATTGTATCAAAAAGACGTAGGATGAAAACAAAAAAAGCTATTTTTTATTTTAATCCTGATTAAAATAGATTCTGTTTTTTCACCAAATTTTTTTTGTAATTGAATGAAATTTTTGTTAAATTTGTATGAAATATTTCACTGATGTTCAATGTATTTCAAACACGGATTATTTTTTTCGAATTAGGAAAAATTAGTAAAAGCTTAACTTTCGTAAAGTTTTTGTAGCGCATTTTCGTAACTTTTCATATCAAAAATAATATTTGATAGATTTTTGTAGATCTACGGATGATTCACATTAAAATAGCAAATATTATCTAATTCTGCGACCAGCAGTTCGCTCTTGTATTCTACAATTGATTCCTGAGCTCAAAATCTCAAAAAGTTGTTATCGCATTTTACACCAGAAATTGACTTTAATAACAAAACTTATAACAAATGCCATGCTTCATAAGAATATTGCTTAATGTTTATGTCTATATTAATAACAAATAATAGCTTAAACATTAAATTGTAATTAAAAATATACTAACTCTACAGATAGAAATCGAGTATATGCTAAATATTGTCAAGGCTCTGAGAAGCTCTGAAAAATTCTCCGCAGGCACTCAGGTAGATATATTTAATGGTCCAGATAGATTGTTCAAATCCTTTGAAGGCTTTAAAATGTCCTTCCAGAAATTGAAATAAAAATATGATCATAAATAACAAGCGGAGAGGCTTAAATTGAAATAAGAATTCGATTATAAATAACAAGTAGAGGCCCTTTATTACTGTGGTACGGGTGGCAAGGTGGTTAAAACAATGGCATCCAAAATTTAGCAAAAAAGAGGTTTCCAGGTACCACTGTATTTTAGATATGTTTGCGAAATATTAGTAGCTCTACCGTAAAATGAAATAAAAAGCGTTTTAGAAGTTTTTCTTCGAACAATTATAACATTAAATTAAAATTAGAGAAAGAAAAGCGTTATTCGTTTAATTTTATATATTCCTTGTATCGATGAGGGCTCTGTGAGCAGCTTTTACCTGAGCAAATTTCCTTAAATAATTTATCACTAATGCAATGTTACAAGTTTATAATTTTCAATTTTAAATAGACCCGCGCTTTTCGACACATGCGCAGTTGAAAAAGTCAAGGACAGCTAGCCTGCATGCATGTCTACTAAAAATCATTATGGTAGAATCAAAACCCAACTCAAATGTATTTGGCGGGATAGTGAGTTTTCTAGAATGACGTCACGGTAGCGGTCATGCTAGGATAGGAGGAAAGGTCAGAAAGATTAGCACAGTTCTCAACATAGGAGAGCATACACTTTTTGGAACAAATATATAGAACAGGTGACTTAAAATAGGTGAGCTTTGAAATAGACGGAAGTTCACTGTAGTTCCAAAATGCAGAAATTAGGTTTTTTATTAGAATTTCGCACGCGGAAGGACTAACAGAGAGAAATGCAAAAATTTTGGGAATTACAAAATAACTACGAAATTTACAAACAAAAGATACCTCACGTGAGTCCGGCGAGACACTAAGGATAAAAATCCCTTTTTTTAATACTAAATGTGAACAAAGTCTCATGATAATGGCTAGTGCCCTCTGCAAATCTGACTTTCAAGAAATTGACTGGCCCTCTAATTAGTTTTTCTTTTTTTCCAATAGTGCAATCCCTGATATATAAATCTTTTTTTGATCATTAGCTATATGTGCGTTAATCCTAATAAACAGCAAGTTTATTGAAGTAATTTCATTAAAATAAAAAATTTGGGTTCGTAAAATTTCTCATTTTGCTACCATATTTGTTTATATATTGTGTTTTATACAAAATAATTTTTAAAATGTAAGAGTTTAGGTATATTAAAAATATCATTCTCAGAATGTTTCAAAAGAATATTTTTCAATCCATCCAGAAATACAGCCTGTAGATTTTTATTAACAGAAAATACATGGTTTCGACAATTGTGTTGTAGTGTAGTTTTCTTCCCTACAGCATTTTCGGGCGGGAATAAAAATTAAGTTTCTCATCTTTTTTCGAAGAGAAAATCGTGTGAATTTGTAATCTGTACTCTGAAACTCTTCATGATTGAGCGTCGTGTACCTACTGGAATTTCACTAAGTTCTTTTCGGTCCAATTCAGTAATCTTGTTGCTTCCCATGTTAATTTTCACACGTCTTGTCATCCGGTCCCTATATTTATATATTCCTTTCAGTGTATCATAAGTCTCTAATATGGCAAACACATCACCATCGGATGTTGATAACACAATTTGTTCTTCGATTGGAACAGGCGAAAACGAAGAACCTCTTATCTTTATATCAATTGCATCAATGGCACGAAAAGTGTATCTTTGGAGTTTGAGTATCCGGTGCGAATTCCAATTAGAAATAAGCTCAATATATCTCAGTTGTTCAAGTCCACATCCATTTCCGTCAGGAGAAGGAAGCCTCGTAGGTAGAGCTATAAGTCTCGAAGGTGGATGAACCCCTGCAGGAGAAGAAAGAAGCATCGTAGGCGGAGCTATAGACCTGGAAGGAGGATGAACCCCTGCAGAAGAAGAAGGATGCATCGTAGGTGGAGCTATAGACCTAAAAGGAGGATAAACCCCTGCAGAATAAGAAGGAAGCGCAGTAGGTGGAGCTGTAGACCTGGAAGGAGGATGAACCCCTGCAGAAGAAGAAAGGTGCATCGTAGGTGGAGCTATAGATCTGAAAGGAGGATAAACTCCTGCAGAAGAAGATGGAAGCATCGTAGGTGGAGCTATAGAACCGGAAGTAGGATGAACACCTGCAGAAGGATAATGAAGCATCGTAGGTGGAGCTATAGACCTGGAAGGAGGACAAGTCACTGCAGGAGGAGACCTCGACCTGGTACGAAGAGGAAGTTCAGCAGGGGGAAGAGACCTCTCAGGTAAATTATTTATATTCTGTACTCTGAAGCTCTTCATTATGGAGCGCTGGGCACCTACTGGAGTTTCAATTACTTCTTTTCGGTTTAATTCTGTAATCCTGTGACTTTGCATGTTTATTTTAACACGTTTTGGGGACCTATGGATGTATTTATACATTCCAGCCAAAACATTATAAGTCTTCAATATGGCCAAGACATCCCCATCGGATGTTGCTACTACAATTTGCTCTTCGTTTGGAACAGGCCAAAACGAAGAAGGTCCTGTTTTTATATCAAGTGAATCATTGGCACGAAAAGTGTATCTGCGAAGTTCCAATACCCGGTGCGAATTCCAATTGGGAATAAGCCTTATATATGGAAGTTGTTCAAGTCCGCATCCATTTCCGTCAGGAGAAGGAAGCCTTGTAGGTGGAGCTATAGAGTTGGAAGGAGGGTGATCCTCTGCTGAAGGAGACGTAGTCCTGGAACGAAGGGAAGTGTCAGAATGAAGCTGAGTTCTCTCAGGTGAATGTTTTACTTCAGGAGAAAAAGAAGATGGTCCACTACGAGGAACACCAGAAAAAGTTTTGATATCAGATGAATGTTCAAGTTGCGAACTTAACTCTGCAACAAAGAAAGGGATGATTACAATTTTTTAAAGTACGTTGGTATTTTCATCAGGCCTTAAACTCTGATATATTTTTACATATTTCGAAATATTTTCGAGATTTCAAAGATTTCTTATGGGCTAAGCCCCTACTGGCACGGTTGGGCGGCGGAGCCTCCTGTTAAGAAAAATAGAGTTAATTAAAAACACAATGATGTTTCACATAGCTCGAGTAAGTGCAGATGAACGCAACCACTTTTTCCATTTGAGCATAGTACTTTAAGCTCTGCTTTGATCCCTTCGACATAGCATAATAGTAAGATTATGAAACGTTACTTAGAAGTTGGCTAGTAGGCATAGATATGGTAGCACTAACTATACGCTTCATGATTTCCAAGATTTCTCATGTCAATTTTTCATAAATTTGTTGTTATTTCTCAAGTTACGAGACGTATTGATCGCTTTCGTGCTCAGTTATAATTTTGACAGATTTTCAACTACACGTATATAATACAAATGTTTGTTTGATTCATATCGTTTCAATACTACTTTGGAGGCAGAATGGGCCAGGGAAAAACGGAATACCACGCGAGATGTAGTAGAGCACACATATTTTTCGATTTATACTCAATGCAGAAATCGAAGATGGTGATTGCAATGTCATGATTTTTGATCGAACATTGGGTCCAATGCAGTTCATGCTATAATAGGGCATATCAGGTTTGCTCATATTCTGGAAGTAAGAACGGAGAAGAAATTCACGCCTGCGTATTTCTTTAGGGCTGATTTTCGTCATTTTTATATAGAAAATGGACAATGAAATTTGTTACAACAAGTTCTTGTAACTGTACTACTTATTTTTTTAGTCTTTTATTAATTCTTTTTTTCCAATGCACGTTTTATTTTTATTTTGACAAAGCGTCCTATTTTGCCCCATATAAGAGGCAAAACGGGACAAAAAACTTTTTTTAGCCATTAAAAAATATAGAACAAGAAAGTTTTTCTATGCGAAAATTTGTTGTTGAGTTCATTATTAGTTGTTTAAGGCATCTCTGGTGTTGAATGCAGAAAAAGTATTTTAGTATGAGATAAAAAATCTTCACGACAAATTCTCGCGCTCTGCCTAATAGTCTCCTAATTGAATCAAGACGAATTTTTTGTTTTTATTTACACTGACAAGCTACAGAAAACCTCTTCACTCTATATTTAAAATTATTTCTTTAACTTTTCCAGAAAAATTCTCATTTTTATGCAGTGCAATATTATGTAACATGCAGAAAGTTACCTTTTTGTAAATATAATATTTAAACGCGATAATATGTTACAAATATTTCCGAATTTCAGTATTTTGTTCCAAATTTATCAGAGAATAAGAATCAATTATTAATAATACTTGTGAATGACTTTATGCCACTCTTATGGATTCCCAAAGAAAACCCCATAAGTCATTTCGGACTATTTTTAAATTCTTCAAACAGTTTTAATTTATTCAAAACTTATTTTCCAGAAAATTCGTTGAGTGAACATGTTTTCAAGACTTTATGTGCACTTCAAACAATTATTATTAATCATAATGTGTGTAAAAACAAACAGTCACTGCAAAAATTATTAGGATACTTGTCATTCATTTTGAGGCAGAATTTTTAAATTCATTTTTCCAATTGAATAACAATTTTCACTTACCTTGCAATATTATTATTTTTTTAGTTCGAAGGAAAAGAGCCCAGAGACCGAAGTTAATTGATTAACAATAGTTTTCGAGCAATATCAATAATCAATAAATTATGATCCGATTTATTCATGTTATAGTGTTCTTCAATTGTTGTATATAATAATATCAATAAACGGTATTGCAGATTGTTGTCAACATTATGCGGTCAACATTTCAGACTTAAATGTCTTACCTGCAAAACCATTTGTTATTTTACTAGTTCTTTCAGTTTTCAAATAATTGCACGTATAGCTCCATAAGCGGGCATATTGGAAACATTTGTTTTCAAATTTTATAAAGCAGCTTCAACCTCGTGGTAGGAAAACGAAAAGTTTTCTGAAAGAGCACAAAAGAGGTTTGCATACCTTTTAAACAAATGTTTAACTACAGGAAGAGAAGTTTGGTGGAGTCGTTTACCCAACAAGTGCAATTGTCGCGCCAATCACACCTTAAACAGTGGAACTTCTGTTTAGTAAAACGGCTCCACTGAATCGGAAGAACTATTACCCCGAATAGATCGAACCGTTTAATCAACAATTTATTCGAGCCGTTCTGCATACGCAGCACATTTGGCACTGTTTTGCGCTCGCTTAGCTTAGATAAACATGGCAGCCACATTTAGGAGCGACCGATCTCCACAAAGCTGGGGTAATCAGTGCCCCGAATAAGGATCAGACGCCGCATCGAATTGAAGCGCAGCGATTCTCCTACCGCGATTGCGATGCCTTTACCCAATTTTTCTCCGTGTAATCCTGATTATCTCAGAGTAAGAAATAAAATTCTATAATTGTAGGAAAAATCCACCCATTAAAAAGAGATAATTTTTTATTTCGGCTATCGTCAATCTTTTAAGAATTTCCAAACTTGTTGTCGTTATTGGATTGACATATTGATACAAGAATCATGGTCTACTGTAAGATTCAGTACATACTATTGAATGCAAAAAGAGGAGCCAACTCCTTTACCTGGCTGCGAAAGTGAATAAGGCTCTTGCTAGAGCTTTCTTTTTAGTTTATGTATTACAAATGACAATTTTTCTCATACAATTATGAACTGTGTGATGTCATATATCAACTGCATAATCGAAAGGGCTACATACGATCCCTCACGGAGAGGTTCTTTAAAAAGTGCTCTTGTTGTTATTTTTTTTTAATTATTTGAAAAAATGATGCGTTTTATGCTCATGTTAAGGAGCAAGCCGCGACCGTCAGTGTACCTATCGTGAACCTTTGACACCGGCATTCAGTTTACAATTAGTACACTCATTGTGGAAGTTTGCAGCTTACCAGGCTCATAAAATGCATCATATTTTCAATTGATTAACAAAAATAATAATAAAAGAAGCAAGACCGTTCATTTGGAAAAGCCCTCTGTGGGTTTTTATATTTAGTCTTTTAGATGATGCAGTTAAAATATGACATCAAATAATTCATAATTGTAGGAGAAAAGTTGTCACTTGTAAAGAATGAGCTAAAAATAAAGCCCTAGAAAACCCCTTGAGGCTGAATGCTAGAGATAGAGAAGAAATATCTCTTTCTTTTAAAAGGGGCCTGAGTGTCCAAAACATCAGAATTTCTGAGAGGAAAACATTTAAAAATCAAATTAGAGTCGATAAAAAATAACCAAAAGATGTATTTTGAGTAGAATCTGATTAGAAAAATTGAAAGAATCAAAATAGTTCATCGTTAGTGCGTCTAGAAATTTACTGTGAGGTCTAACGAAAATATTTGATGGATTTTTTTTTTTTCATAAACTACGATGAATTTAGCCCAGGTCATAGGGTTCTTTATTCAAAAATAAAGTAATCCAGGGATAATGAATAAAATCATTGATTATAATCAGAATCTTATTGTTTCTCCATCAGATGACACTTTTCATTTATTATTTGATTTATTTATTTGCAACATTTTTTCAACATATGTCCCAAAAATTTCACATGCAATCTTCGCGTGTACTGATAAACTGAATCTAATACTAAAGTATGTGCCCAGAATTAGACGACTGCTTAAAAAATCGACGAATATTTATTCTCGGAAGTCACTTATTCTTCATTTGTATCTCGTCAGGTTATTACAGGAAAAAAATGAAGACCACGATCATCAGAGAGATGAGTTTCAAATTTGATCCGCTAGATGGCAAAGCACTTAACATTCTCAAAAGTGAAAACAAGCTTCAGCCACTATACCAACCCTTTGATATTTCCCAATCCAGTCTTTTACTGGTTAGGGCCCTAGACAATGCGAAAATATTCAAAGAAAGTGGAATAAAAAATGCTTCAATGCTTTTTTAAGAAGGAGGATCAGAAAAAGACACTAAATACATGCCGTATTTCGAAATGCTTGCGCTCGTTATTTCCCACACTATATAAAGAACTAAAAATTTGTGATTCATGTAGGAAAGAGATCAGTAAACTGAAACAAATACCAGGGTCTTGGAGTCACACACAACTAATGATCCAATTAAATACATCCGAAAGACAATCTAAAAATGCGAAAAATTTAGTTGCTTATCATTGGATTTTTACTCTGCCCATGTCAAGAAGAAGAAGGCTTTTAAGTCTGGAAACTAAAGATCTTGCATCCAAATTTTATAAGCGCGACGAAATGAGTTCGTTATGCATGGCATGAAGGATCGTATGTCCGTTCGAGTGAGTGATAAAAAAATTCTCGTCCAGAAAATATTGATTTTGTGCAATTCAAATAAATTATATGCAGATTTTCAGTCATAATATCCAGGGATTAAAATAGGCTTCCCGAAATTAACACAACTCAGACCGAAACATTGTTTTTTAGCTGGGAGTAGCGGTATCCACACATTATGCGTTTGTGTTCACCATGAAAACGTAAAGTTAATGCTAAAAGAAATAAACTTGCAATATTTAACGAATGAACTATAGGTATTTTTAAATGGTTATCGCGATTGTTTAAAGCTAACTGTGTGTCCTGATGCGACAAGTTCCTGTTAATTATGAGAATTTCCAAATTGCCCTGGTATCACCTAAGTTAAAGATAATTTGATTTAAGCTTTTGATCAGGAGGCTTTGGAAGAAATAAAATTGAATTCTAGGATGCGGACTGACAGATATACTTTAAATATTCCGACCATGAATCGAAAATCTGCAGATAACTTTGAAAAGTGGTGAATTCGTTATCTCATTCCATTTCGCTGAGAACTTTAAGTTAGTTCTTCAAAACTCCACGCAAGGCTTTCACTGGAATAATGGTCAAGCCACAATATTCAAGGTAGTTATTTACTATTATCTTCAGCAAAATTTATCAGTCAAAAAGATGCACTTCGTATCAGACGGAGTAGGTCAGCATTTTAAGAACAAGTACAATTTTGTTATTTTCCAAGCGCACAAGGCAGATTTCCGAATTCCAGCTGAGTTGCATGACCATCCTTCCGCTTATGATAAGGAAGCATGTGATGTTTTAGGGGAAATGTTCAACAAAATACAGCAAGGTTTAGCTACAATATTCCACACAAAAAAAACAGTGTGCGGATCTGGTAATAAGACACACGTATTCCTATGGATTTTGGGGCGCTGAATTCAAATTCGGTATCAAAAATCAGCCATCATGTCATGGTTGAGCCATAACCTCGAAAAATGACGAAAAATCATGCACTGAGTCAAATAAATTTCAAAATGATGCCAGTGATGCAAATTTTCACTTCAAAAACATGTCGACAACTGTGAAGGATCCACCTTTGCCTGATATCAACTTATTTAACATAACTTTACCCCACAGAACCTGACCTCGCCTAACCTGAATTGACAGAAATTTATTGAACTACACGTAAAGCTCTGGAAGCATATTTTCTCAGTGGCAAATGTGTGCTAAATCGAATGGGTCAACTCGAGCCTAACCTAGAAATAAATCTAACCTAGCCTAATTTAACCTAACCTCACGAAACACAATTAAACTGATTGTGTTGTCCCGTTGTGTTTGCGGTACCGTTTCATTCAGCTTCGGCTTAACCTACGTAGAGGTTTAACCTATCCTAACCTAACAAAACCTGACCTAACCTAACCGATTACGCTGGCAACCCTGTTCTTGCCTACTTTCATATTTTGAAAATAAGAGCAGTAAATGTCTGGAGTTTCGTAACCGCTTGTTGCTAGCATTATTCGCCTGTGTCTGTAACCAGGGCACCTCCACGTGGTGACGGTCGGCAACGGATCCACATTGGCTGAGACCCTGGGTAAACGGCGTTCATGCCGTCATGGCAGAACAGGTAAAAAGTGTATTACGATGCAGGGAAAAACCCCAGTATTGGCGTCTGGTCACGTCATTTGCAATTCCTGAAGACTTATGTTGTATCGTCTAAAAAATTCAAACAACGAAAAGTACTGCAAGTACTCTACACCAACAACATGGAAAAACCCCGTTATTGCGAAGGACTGCTACTTTTGCATGAATTCCGTCAAGGGATTCAACGCCAAAAATAAAAATAACATTTCGTAAATTAATGTGTGCACAGTCAAAAGAGCAATTGAAATCAATAAAAATGCACACCAGACTGATTTAAGCGCTTTAAAAGATGATAAAATGGAGGTAGAAAGTCAACGTCATGGAGACGGTAGTGAAACCAGTGATCGAACAGAAAATAGTTCTGATGATTCCGATGAAAATGACGAAAAAGATAATGAATATGGCGTGCATAAAATGAAATTGAAGGTTCCAATATTAGTGTCGCAACTAGAACTGAATGATTTTATTAGAGATCTTGGATTACCGAAAGACGGCGCTGAATTTTCCGCTTGATTTCTAAAAAGAAGAAATCTTCTAGAGCCAAAGACAAAAGTTTCATTCTATCGCGACAGGGACAAAGAATTCAGAAAGTTTTTCGTTAACGACGAAGGGACGTCCTTAGTGTACTGCACTGACGTTAACGGACTAATGAACCACTTGAAGAAAAATGTGTACAGAGACGAAGAATTGCGACTTTTCATTGATTCGTCAAAACGCAGCATTAAGGCTGTTTTGCTGCATAACACGAATACTTACGCTCCTATCCCTATAGCTAACTCAACGGTCATCAAAGAATAATATAACAATATTAAAATGCTTATTGAAAAAGTTAATTACACGAATCACAAATGGCAAGTATGAAGAAAAATGTGTGCAGAGACGAAGAATGGTGACTTTTCATTGATTCGTCAAAACGCAGCATTAAGGCTGTTTTGCTGCATAACACTAATACTTACGCTCCTATCCCTATAGCTAACTCAACGGTCATCAAAGAAGAATATAACAATATTAAAATTCTTATTGAAAAAGTTAATTACACGAATCACAAATGGCAAGTATGTGGTGATCTCAAAATCATAACAATGATATTAGGCCAACAATCGGGTTTCACGAGAGAGCCAATCATTACAGAAAAAAACATTGGCCTTCAAGAGATTCATTCAAACCTGGTTCTCATAATATCATCAACCATAGCCTCGTTGATCCAGGACAAATTTTACTACCACCCCTCCAAATAAAGCTTGGGCTGATGAAGGAACTTATCAAGGCGTTAGATAAAGATGGACAATGCTATAAGTATATATCCCTTAAATTCCCTAATGTTTCAGACGCTAAATTGAAAGAAGGAGTCTTTGATGGACCACAGATTCGAATATTGACAAGAGATACTAATACCTTAAACCACATGACGAAAATTGAAATGGACGCTTGGGAAAGTTTTAAAGCAGTAAACGCAAATTTCCTCGGTAACAAAAAAAGTCCAGACTACGAGAATATTGTT
>NC_046662.1:31276254-31281520 GCF_010883055.1 Belonocnema kinseyi | reverse complement strand
AAAGTGATGGAACAACGATATCAGGGTAGATGGGACGAGGTCATGATGGCTGATTTTTGCTGGATGCTGAAAAGGGAAACGAATGTAGGTCTTAAACGTAAGTGTAAACCTTTGCATCGTTCCTTCGAAGAAAAAAGGACACGTTATAGTAGGCAGAAAGTAGACTGAAGTAGGTCTATAAATCAATTTAATTACGATAAAAAGCAAGATAAAATGTAAAAACGAAAGATAGTATAAATATATCCCTTAAATTTATTTGCCTCAGTGCATGATTTTTCGTCATTTTTTGAGGTTATGGCTCAACCATGACGTGATGGATGATTTTTGAAACCGAATTTGAATTCAGCGCCCCGAAATCCATAGGAATACGTGTGTCTTGTTACCAGATCCGCACACTGTTTTTTTGTGTGTCTGTGTAATTTTCAGTAGCAAGGAAGATTAAGAAGTCACTGCTAAAGATCTAAAAAGCAGTTTCGATGCTGCACTGACAATTAAAGGGACTTTGCAATACGATGCATTTATACCTACTAAGATGGCAGACTTCAATTCGAAGAAATTTTCCTCAGTCACGGAATACGACTACTTCTCAAAAGAGAAGAAACGACAATTAGGAAAAAATCAAAAACAACTATCACTAAATTAACAAAAGGTGAAAAGAAAGGAGGAAATAACACCAAACATCAGAATAAAAAAATCAGTGAGTTGCAATTTTACTTAATCCATAAAATTTTTTTTCCAAAACTTATCACTAAACGTAATGCAGTCATTTAAATAATCACAGTCTCAATCCTGTATAATGCAGAAAGCGATCACATGTACTAGCACATTTTATTAATTATCGTGAAAACAATACCATGAAAGCACCTTGGTGCGCCGCGGGGCTCGAGCGCCAGCGTCATACGTGTACCGGAGTGCTCAAGACTTTTTTTCATAAATTAAAAATTTGACTTCCCCTTCTTAATCTACATGATCTTTTATAAAAAAACCTGAGCTTTCTTTCAAGACAAAGCTTTCTTCATCGCTATTAGAATACTTGTACTTATACTCATCCGCAGGTAAAAAAAATGTTCCCAGAAACTACTGCCCAATAGCACAAAACTTTCCCTAAGTTTAAGTAAGATTGGACAGATTTGACTTTTTGAGTGGGTACACTTGAGAAATAACGCCCCATATAATCTAAATATGGGTTTATAATATTTAAGTGCATAATTGATTTGGTATTTTTATTTATATTCTACTTACGAACAAAATCAAAAAAAGTCATAAAAAAGATGACAAGATTGCAAATAAAGATTTTCATTTTTCTGAAGATCACGAACTGATTTAACTGATTTTGAAATAAGTTCTTTTCTTGTAACTGATAAGGTTTGGCATACGTGTATTCTCTATATATTTACAAACCGTTATCACATTATTGACAATATTATCAGATTACGACAATAAAGTGTTTGGTTAAACGCATTTTATTGCTATGAAAAAACAAGGCTTTATTTGGTATCCTTGAAAATTTAAAGTTATACCAGATCTACACATGCCACTTTAAAACGCACGACTTTGAACCAAAAAATACCACGTGGTTCTCTATTATTTTAAACCTTGTTAACTTAAACACCATTCAATTCCATTTTTTCACTATCTATTTTTCCGATTAGTGGGGGAAAATGATTTTATTTTAAGGTTATATAAATTTTGTTTTCCTTAGATTCTCGAGCAATCAAAAAGATTTTGTAAGATTTGATTTGCATCAAATCAAAATAGATTTAAGTCAAAAACAAATTAGCTTATTCAAAAGAGACGAATTTCTAATAAAATATTAGAATTCTCTTGCAAATAAGGTTAATTTTGAAAAAGAGTTGCATCTCTAACACAAAAACATTATTGTTTAGCAAGTAGCAGTTTATATAAAAAGATTGGATTTTTACCAAGAGAAACGAATGTTTAACAAAATAGTTGAATCCTTCAACAAAACACGTTAATTTGCAAACCAAAAGAAGATGACCCAAAAAGTGATTTTTTCACAAAGCATTTTATTTTTAGTCCAGAAAATTATATTTTTTACTTTAAAAATGTAATAGCTGATATTTCGAACCATAAAACAATTTCTATTAAATCATAAACAGTTTAATTTATCCAGAAAAGACTATTTTTTATCAAAAGAGTTGCATCTTTTACCCACAAAGATGGATTTTCAACTAGAACGATGAATTTCTAACAAATTGGATAAACTTTCTGTCAAAAAAACAACAACATGATATTTAACAAAAGCGTTATATTCTTAACCGAAAGGATAAATTTTAAACGAAAATGTTAAAGCTTCAATCAAAAAAGTGAATTCTTAATACACTAATTCAAGTTTTAACCATGCAGTTGAATTTTGACCAAAAAAGATTAATTTTGAGTAAAAAAAATAATTGATATAATGGCGAACTGACATGAACTTTAAATCAGTAAATCTAGCACCTCTATTATTTGGCACCCCTAAAGCAGTATAGGTGTATAGGTGTCTAGGTAATAGGTGTCTAAAAAGTCCCGGGATGGTTGCATATTTTCTCAGGTAAAATATTCTTTAAAACAGTGAAGGTTATTCTTAAAGTAATTTTTAACGAGGAATTCAATGGTGACCTTCATTTTGATCTTGAAGTTGACCTTCATGGCTTTTTGAAAGTCAAGTTTGTTTTTTTAAATGGAAACCCCCATTTTTTACATCTGCAATCGATAGAGCAAAAAATTATACGTTCAGGTTCGTACCCAAGTCATAAGTCAATTGTAATGATCACGGTCAGTTAGAGGTTATTTGAAATTAACAAAGTTTTCCAAGAGGTAAGTGTAATTCATGAAGTAAATTTCAACGAGCAATTCATTGGTGAGCTCTGTATTGATCTTGGTGATGATCTTCAAGGTTTTTTCAAGGTTTTTCCAAGCAGTTTACGTTTACGTTTAGCATTACCCAGGAACAACGACGTGGGCATTGTAAATTTTGTTCCCTTTGGGGTGCTTTATTAGCGTGAGTCCTCTTGCCTCTCGTGTTTCGGGGTGCTTGATTAGCGTGAGTCCCCTTGCCCCTCACGCTTCAGTGAAGATGTTCCAACTGAAAACCTTGAGATTCTTGACAAAAAGCTATGCGATTGTAAAAATGAGTTACAGCATTACGAAACATCTCCATATCAATCAAAGTAGCCTGTTGCAGAATCCGATTCTGCAATTCGTCTAAGCTTTGCGGTTGCGTATACTTGGCTATTTAAATAACCCCCAAAAAAATACTCGAGAGCCGTCAGATCAGGAGATCTAGCAGGTCAATCGATTTGTGTCGGACCAATATCTACAATTTTGCTTGTTAACTTCACCTTTCAAAGTAAAAGTAGATTCATAAGAACTAAACTGTATTGTACAAGAAAAGAGGATCTCTATCAATTCTGTCTATCATAATTTCAGAAAATTCAACCCGGAAGTTTTTTAACTTCACTTTTTGCATTTTTATACAAAATGGTCGGCTACCGGAATTGACCTTTATTTCAGAAAACTAAAAGTGTGTACCAGAGCCTAATATAATAAAATGATTTTTTTCTAAAGTTATCGTTCTTACAGAGAGACAGGCATAAATAGATACAGACAAACGACAGACAGACACATTCGTAAAAACCTATTTTTCAGATTAATACACATTATGTTGCTCTACTTTCGGTGAAAAAATGTTATCTATTTATTTTTGCTTATCATTTTTTTCCTATCTTCTATAGTGTGACCCCAAAATGCAATTTTTGATTTCTGATTAGTTTTCGTGCAGTCAAAATTTGAATTTTCCATTTTTCGAAAAAATTCAAAAAGTTGATAGGATAATCTTGTAGGGCTATCAAAAAGTAACATTTTTCTTTTTGAGCACTATAAACAACTATACAGAGAATTTTTTAATCATGAAAAAATATGTACTGAACAATTTTTTAAATGGGCTTACTGTTAGTATTTTTATCCACAATGTATGACTAAAGAACTTGGCATTCAGCTTAGGACACTAAAAGAATGTGCAAAAGGCCAATCTAATAGATTACGTACGTAAAAACCTATTTTTCGGATTCAGAGGGTCTCAAAACGTGGACCTTTTAAAAAAAACTGGACGGGTCAAATGTTACACCAACCTAATACCCCTCACACGAAAAGAAAAAGAAATTAAAAGACAAGCGTTGTGATAAGATTGTGCCCACGCATCGGCCAGATTTTTTTTACTGTTAATGATGTTTTTCATAATTAAAGCCAAAACTACGCATTCTATCAAAAAGTGGTTTAAAACAAATTTGTAGATGTTTTTCAAATGCACAATTTTTGTATGCTGTCAAAATTTAAATTTCTGGATTTTTCAAGGAAATTGACAAAGTTTTTATTTGGATTAAAATGTTCATTTTTGTGTGTTATTTGGAATATTGTAAATGCTATAACTCTAGTAATTTTTTATATTATGAAAAAAGCCATAACGATAAATTATTCGACTTTTTGAATACCATGAACAACCGTACAGAGAATTTTTTAATTTTGAAGAAAGTGGTTTAAAAAATATTCAAAATGTGCCCACTTTTTGAATTTTGATCCAAAATGGTTGGCTAACGAACTTGACCTTTAGTTTAGAACACTTAACGATTTTACAAAACGTCAATCTAATAAATTAATTTTTGCAAAATTTATCTTGTTCACAGACGGACAAACATACATACAGACAGGCGAACATACATACATATTCATAAAAATCTGTTTTTCGAATTCAGGGGGTCTCAAAACGTGGACATTTGACAAAAACGGGGGGGGGGGCAAATTTTACACAAATATAAAACATTCTCTGATGAGGATATGAAAAGTAATTAGACGATTAAACGAACTTACCTGTAAGTGAAGTTCTGTCATAATTGTATTCCGCGCCTCTTCCTCCGAGATTAGCATGCTACCGTTTAAAGGCCATTACGGTAATTTCTGTTCTTAAAACATAAAAGAAGTATAATATGTCATATACTAAGTTTACTATTCTAGGATCGATAGCGCAAATGATTTGCAATCATCTATTAGATATTTCTTATAGAAACGAGCAAATGCCTTACATTTTTTAGTCCAAACCGCGGTTTTTAGAATTGTCTCTATATTCATTCCTACTTTATGCGCTGCTGAAGTAGCTGCATGTCGAGTGATATACCAGGTGTATACATATGAAACCGGTATTTTTTCAAGAAAAAAACACATTTATTTCAAGAGAATGATAACAAATATTTTATTCAAAGTATGCGCC
>NC_046662.1:31272238-31276154 GCF_010883055.1 Belonocnema kinseyi | reverse complement strand
CGCCAATTAGCACAAATGGTAAGTTCCGACAGTGCCTACAAGTGTGCCTACTGGCCGCTAAATGGCAATACCGGTTTCATATGTATACACCTGGTAAGCATGAAAGACTTCAGTGTTTATATCGCTTTCTGTCATTACATTTTTTATCCAGCCACTAACAGCCTGTGATGTAACAGGATTATAAGGTTTCTCAAATTATAATAATTTTTTTTGCACATCTTATGGAGCTAGTTCTTTTGAGATATGTCCTAATTGCTAAGGAAGGACATACGAGGTTGTCCTGAGTGAAAAACGGAATGCATAACGTAGGTTGAGGCCAATTCATTTTTGAGGTTTTGATTCGTTCCGGAATTCTTATTGCTATTCCGCGATCTAATTTTTTAATGTCCCTTATGTCTATATTTATTATAGTTTTGGGGACGATGACCCGTTACTTACGATAACAAAATCATGAGGTTAGAGGACAGTTTCTATAAACATAAGTCTTCATTCGGACCCATTGCTTAATATAATCCAATACAACTTTGGGATCCCAGGTTGTATGGTATTTAGGTTTTAGTGGTCTCAACTTAGATGCACTCTTAAAAAATCTCTTAACTCTATCATCTTCTGCTAAATTTGAACCATAAATTAATGCAATTGAGAATCGCAAGTTGTTTAAAGCACCATAAGACATACCCTTTTCGTATTCTGACGTGGGAAACGATAGAATCTCTGGAATTGAACCGTGTAAAGAATCGATATCTTTGGCTTTATAAAATTTCCACCATTTCAATAAACCGCAATCATATTGCTTCTTCGTTGCTTTTGTTAATGATAAAAAAATAACATTTGCCGTTTCTGCTGAGACCTGCTTCAATTCAAATGCCTTTTTGACAACACACTCACAACCAGGGTAATCGCATCCACATCGGATGCGATTTCCTATTAATCGAACGGAGCAAATTAATATTTGAATTCAAATATACAGGATTCGATTCAGATAACGACATGTAAATTGGGAACCACGGTTGAGCTGGCTAATAAGGCACTACTAGACTTCCCCTTGCGTTATCAAATTAAATTTTTTGTAACACCCTCAATATTACGGAGAAAGGAGGAAAATCAGAAAAAAGTATTTGTTCCAATTTAAAGTAAAGCCATCGACTGCGAAAGACTCTGGGCCCTACTTCCAAGATACATAACGTCCACACTTTGTGTTTTACTTTGTCGCAAAAAGATCAATATCTGGTTAACCAAGCTCTTTTACGATAATTTGAAATGTTCTATTTGATCATGAGTATTCCGTCTCTCGTTCTAGTCCATATCTTCTTTGCCAGATCGTTTAACTGAGAGTATTGTACACCACCCTTCTTCTTAATATACGCTATGGAAATAGTGTTATCGACCCTCAGAAGAAAGTCCCGACTTTTTAATTGACTTGCGAAACATTTTAGACCCATCAAGGCAGCCATAAGCTCTAGAATATTAATATGTTTTGATCTCTCAGTCTTCGTCCAGAGACTATGGGCACGTTTCCCCTTACATCCAGCTCCCCAACTAGTAGGGGATGCACCTGTAAAAATTTCAATACACGGATTGCAACATGTAATGGAATTTTCAACTTCCACCATTCAAGGTCAGTTTGAAAAATATGCACTACAGACACAGTTACCCCAAAATTATCATTATTATCTAGAAGGGCTAATACATTCGCGTACTTAAAATTTCTCGAGTAGGCCCATCCGCATTTTAACGTACAACAGCCTGAATCTAATGTTCCATTAAATGCTGCAAATTCCCTGATCTTACATTGTTTAATATTTTCGAACCTTTTGATTTGAGAAATTACTATTGACCTTTTATCTTCTGCGAATTTTACATTCACGTCATTCGAATTATAGTCTAATCTCAGATACCCACATCGTAAAGAAGGCAATAGGTTATTCTTTCTTTAATTAATTAAAAACCTTAATGTTGTCAAAAGGTTACAAGTTTGTTCAACATGGCTCTGAAAATTGACCGCAGTAGTCCCGAAAAGGAGCGTTTCACTTAAATAAATTATTGATTCCAAACCTAGCGAACTTGAATGTGAAACAACCGGCTTCATAAGTTTTGTATATGAAAACGGTGCTCTACTCATACCAAAAGGTATATAAGTATATTCGTACAGAATTCCTAAAAACATGAATCCTAAAAACTTTCTATCTGTATCCGCGACCGGAATCAAATAATAGGCATCTTTTAGATCAAGGGTTGCCATATAATAGCCTGGTCTAATTATTCTTCGAACCATTTTATCATCTTCAAGTTTAAAGTGCTCCGTTTTTAAAAACATATTTAAGTGCTTAAGGTTTAGGATTAAACGATAAGAACCGTATTTTTTGGCAGAATAAAACTTTTTGAAATAAATTGACTTTCGCAAGGTTCTGCTATTCGGATTGCTCTTATTTTCAGTAATTCACAAACTTTTTCATTTTTTATTCTAGTTTCATGTATCGAGCACTGAGTTTCTTTAGGTGATATCAATTGGCAAACCTTAGATGCGAAGGAAATTTTATAGCCCTTAATCCAGCTTAGTACATTCTTATTAAACGTTAATTTTGCCCACTGCTCAATAAAAAAGTTCAAACGATGTGCATGACTCACCGTACTTATCGCCTTGCCCCGCGGTACGCTTGCCTTTGCGGTACCGTGGTCTGTCTCTGGCGTCGAGTCGATGTTCTCTGCCCGTCAAACGTCGAGCCGCCCTGATAAGCCGAATTGGATTGACGTCTCTCTTGATATCGACGCGGCGGGCCATGCAAGTTTTTTGCTTGACTGTTTTGCGCCGATTGTTTTTTCACTTTAAGAGCACTACTGGCTGTAGCTAAAGATTTTGCGGCCTTAACTCGATCCTCTTGATTGGTACTAAATAACCACTTATCCACTTCTGTAGAACTAAACGTGTCTCGCAAGTAATTATCGATGTTTTTCAAGACCAGGCTCCTGCCAATCAAAGATTCTTCCAATTGTAGATCAGAAAAAATTCTGAGTGCGCCACTCACGATTCCCAGGATCTGCAGTTTTTTTCATTTTCCACAGTAAGGGCCAATGATACTAAGTTCGTCAAGCCTCATAGATCAGCTGTAACTCTTTTTCGTGCCTCCATAATATGCAAATCCCTTTTAATTATTGCAGTTTGTGTTTCTTGTAGAGCTGCCTTTACCTTTGAATTCAGCTTGGGTGAATCCAAAAATAAGAAATTTTTGGGAAGAGGAAATTTCGTTATTAAGGTCTTTTTCTCTTCAGTTGGCAAGTCCTTCTTAATAATTTCCTCAATCCTTATGACTAAATCTGCGGGAGCTTATGGTGCTAAAATTCTATCTGGATTTATTCGCTCACCAATCACTTCCAATTCTTGCGCCGAAAGCGAATGTTTTGTGTTTAAGCTTTGAATGTTAGAAACTTCTTCAACATTCTTTGGTTTATCTATTTTATCAGCTGAGGACGATTATTTTCTTGAATCTATCTGGGACTGACCTATATCTTGCGTATCATCACGCCTAATTGATGAATTCTTACCTAAAGGCTGCACCACCTCTGGTCATTCCTGAGTCTGGTCTTTATTTATTGGAGCACCCAATTCGCTTCAAATAGAGTCTCTTCTGGAACTTCTATCACGCTGTGATGGACAACTTCTTCTTAAAGAACAACTCATCCGACTATAAGTCGGAGAAGAGCTATCAGCCGAACTTTCGATCTTCTTGAGCGACGACTCTTATACCCTGTGAATTGATTCTTTTCTTGAAATACATACGAAAATATCATTACTTTATTTTGATACTTTTTACGTACTAATACAGTCTGTCAAGTTAAAGCGTGGGTGGCTTTACTCGCAGTCGGTAAGGTGTATCGACATGATTTTGGTGTCAAAATATTAAGAAGAGCTCCCTCT
>NC_046662.1:31250433-31272138 GCF_010883055.1 Belonocnema kinseyi | reverse complement strand
AACAAGATGAGAATTGAAAGCAAACTGAATGTTAAATCAAAAAGCATGAAAGAGGGAGCTCTTCTTAATATTTGGACACCAAAATCATGTCGATACACCTTATCGACTGCGAGTAAAGCCACCCACGCTTTAACTTGACAGACTGTAGTTGCAGACTGCTAGTACAGGCGGAGGTACTTGAACATTTCTACTGATAGGCATTTGAGTCAGAGCAAAGTGTAAACAAGTTAAAACTATTAGAGGACAAAAATTTGCAAGAATTCGTCTCCAGAACACCATACGCGTGCAATTACATTACACCGCTGGATCTTTTTTCCTCGCCTTTTTGCCATTAAGGGTTGCAGACCGTTCGGACTGGCTACTCTCTTTATCCCCTTCTTATCGATCATTTGCATCAACAAACGCCTTGCAAGACTTTGTTGATCATTTTCTAATTTAAATTACTTGGATAAATACTAAAAATTACCTAATGACTTTTTACACGACCACATGGTAAGCTAACCTAGAAATTACTTACTTCGTTTCTCCGATGTACGTCTTCTATCTTCTACTTCTCTTTTTAGACGACGTATTCTCCTTCTGTAATTTCATCTTCACTTTCCGTCGAATAAGATCTTTTTCCCATTCAACTCAATAAAACGTAAACTTTTGCAACTTATGCAATCGCACCGTGGGACACCTTCAAAGAATGAGGATGAAGCAGAACAGAGACGTGTTGAGGGACCAGCTATAGAATTTTGTTTCTGAACTTTGGAAAGTTTGGCACTAGTGTACACCGACAGGGATACTACATGATAATCTCAGAGGAAGAGGCGCGAAATACAATTAGCACTATACACACGAAAGACTCCTTTTGAAGTGGTAGTGACCTTTTTTGGCAAGCCAAGCTCTTGAATATAATATGACGAGTCAAACATTTAGACTAGAAAAGTTTTCAAAAAATAAAATTTTAAGAAGACAGTCATGATTTCAGCCCTTGTTTATTTCTACGAAATGGGGCTAAAGTTTTACTTTTCAGGAGTAAAACGTGACTTTACACGCAAATGATAAAACATTATAAATCTGTGAGCACAAAATTTGCGACAATCGACCCCCTCACTGAAAAAACTGTGGTGCAGAAAATTCCAAGAAATTTTGAAAATTTGTTCATTGCCTAAATTTCTATACATTTGCAAAAATTTCAAAATGAGCAAGATGTTAACAATTAATGAAATCTTCAAAATATCTCAAATTTCAATAATGAAAAAAAAAACAATATTTTTGAACGTCATAATATGTTCAAATTTTCTAAAATCAATTCTATAACTCTCATGTGTGCCGTATTATTCACGAAAAAGTATGTTATGGACCAAGATGAAACGGTATTTCTTTTTTTATATAAATTCAGGACATTTTTAAATACCTAAAATCTATGGTAAATATAAATATTTAAAAAATTTGAAAACGTAAGTACTTTTATGAATTCGAGAGTTTTACAGAAATGTGAGATATTCTGCAAATTTTAGAATTTAAAAAAATTTATAAGCTTTAAGCATTCAAAAAATGTTAAATACATTAGAAATTTTGAAAAATCGAGAAATTTTGAAAACTTGAGACGTGTTTATAATTTAAAAATTTTTTATATTTTTAAAAATTTTGAATAATTAGGAAAGTTGGGTAATTTCACCAATTTTAATAATTTTATTTTTGAAAAATGTAGATATCTTAGATATTTTAAAAATAAAAATTTTTTTTGTTGTAATTTTACTAGTTTCTTCAACTTTTAAACTTTGATAAGTTTTTATAATTTAAGATGTGTTTATAATTTAAAAATATTTCATTATTTTGGAAAGTATGGTTATTTTAGAAATTCGAATAATTTTAGACATTCTGCACATTTGATCAATTTCAGATATATCAGGAATTTTGACAAGCTTACAAATTTTATACAATTCAGAACTTCCTCGAAAATGTTTGAAATTTAAAACGTATTATAAAATTCAGGAATTTTGACCTTTTTATAATTTTAGAAATTTTCATTGGAATGAAAAAGGGCTGAAATCATAACAATAAGACTAAAAAAGAAAGAAATAATGATAAGAGGGATAAAAAAAGCATTGGGTTCTATAAGCAGAAAAAAAGTTAGTGAAGCAGGGGATAGAAATTTATAGGATAAGAAATGTAAACAAAAGAAGAAGTGAGTGATAAGAGAATTAAGGAACTGGAGAAAAGAGGCAAAGAGTGGAGAAAAATACAGAAGAATATAAATGAAGTATACTGAGTTGTGTGTTAAAAAGAAGAGCAGAAAAATAAATGGTTAGAGAAGAGGCGGAGAAGGATAGGATGGAAGAAGAGGTTTGGAATGTGGTAAATAGAGAGAGAAAGAAGAAAAAGTGTAAACCAGGATACTGAGATGGTGAAGTGGAAGAAAATTTTTTATATTATTATTTTGAGCGGTAGAGAGGATAGTTTGGAAAGGAGAATATAGTAGGGAAACAGATGAGAAGGAAGATATTACAAGCGAAAAAAAAGTTAACGTATCACTTATGATGAATCATGAAAAGGCACCTGGTATAGAAGAGATTCCAAAAGAAGTCTAGAAATATCTGGGGACAGCATTAAGGGATGATAATGGATAATGTGGACTAGAGTATTGGGAAGAGAGGAGTAGCAGAGTTATGGAAGTAAGTAGTAGTAGTACTCATGTTGAAGAAAGGTAAAGGGGAAGATGTTGCAGATTATAGAGGAGTGACACTTATGTCAACATTGTATGAAGTATATGTGACTGTTTCATCGGAGAGGTTAAAGAAAGAATTTAAGGGAAAAAAATAGAATTCCCGAATCATATATGTTTTAGAAAAGGGATGGGGGTGATAGACTATATATGCTCTGAACTATCTAGTAAATGAGAATATTAAAAGACAAACAGGAGTAATGATAGCAATATTCGTTGACTTGAAGGTGGCGTTCGGCTCATTAGACCGAGGCGAGATAGAAAAAGTTATCGTTAAAAAGAGGATAAGAGAGGGAAAAATAAAGAGTGTATCAGACATTTTTAGAAAGACAAAAGTATGGTAAGAGCAGGAGACAAAGTAGAAAAGACAAAGATAATTAGAGTTAGAAAAGGAGGAGGAAACAGAAAGAATGTATGGGACAATGGAAGGGAATAAAGTTAAAAGAAGTAAAAGAATTTTAATATTTGGGATACACCCTGCAAGCAAATGGAGATCATTAGGCTCATATAAAAGGAAGGATAATGAAAGCAGCAGGGGTAATGAAAAAGATGTAGGGAATAGGAAAAAGAAGGTTCTAACATTGGAGTAGATGGATTTGGTTAGTTGATACGCTAGTATGGTCGATATTAGGTTATGGAGCAGAGATATGGGGATGGAAAGAAAGGAAAGAGATTGAGATTATACAATAAAGATATATGAAGCGGACACTAGGGGTAGACTCGAGGACGCAAGGATATATGGTTAAATAAAAAGCGCACAGGGATAAATGAAGTGCCAGAGGGCACTTAATAAGGGCAGGAATACATTGGGAAAAGAAAGAGGATAGTAGGTGTAGAATCTGTAAATGTAAAGAGGAAACATGGGCGCATGTATACGAAGGATGTAGGAGAAATGGAAGATAAATAAAGGTGTCGAGAACGTGGTAAAGATTTTAGTCGAGGATGGATTGGGGATAAAGTGGATGAAGGAGGTGGAGGGGGCTAGAAGAGCGAATGAGAAAGAATAAAAGAATGCAGGTGAAAAAATGGCAAAATCGACATATAACAGAAGTGCCAGAAAAATGAAACGGAAGTAACTTAGAATAAAATAAAAAAACATGATTTTTTATTAAAAAATATTAAATTTCACAGAAAGAACACTAATTTCAACATTGTGTACATTTTGTTAAAAGAAATAATCTGCATTAAATTCCTCACAAACTGAAAGAACCACTTACATAAAGCCATTGTTATTCAGAACTAATGAAGAAGTTTTGGAAATATTTGAAAATAACTTGAAACTTTTTAATAATTCAAAAAAATTTTCATGCATATTTTTGAAGGTTACAACAAACAGAAGTTTTTGAAGAATTTATAAGGTTTACCAGAGTATGACAATTTCTAGTAAAACTTTAAATTATAGCTCTTTTCAACTTTAATTTTAAAAGAATATATGAAAGATTTTAAAATATTTCAAAGGAATTTAGAAATTGTCAAAAGCAAAATTTACAATTAAAGGCTAGTTTTTATAATTTTGAAGAATTAAAAAAAAAATAGGAAAACTTCGAATCTGTTTAAGAGAAACTTAGTAGATTTCAAAATGATTTTTAAAAAATTTAGAAAAGATTTCCTCTGCTTTGACTTTGAAAGGTGATAGCCCCGTCCAGAATATAGAAATTTGTTTTTAAACCTTTGAGATGTAAACACGTTAAAAACTAAAGTGTCTTATTTAATCGTTTGATGTTTAAATTTAATGTTACAATTTCACAGTTTTTAAACATTTTTGTTTGATTTAGTAGGGGCTAGGAAATTTAATTTATTAATTTATTATTTTACGAAAATGATCTCCACGATTTAATATTTCATTTATAACCACACCAGCATCCTAGCGCTTCCCCCACTCTACAAAATAAATATATAATTTCGGTATAAGTCACGAATTAACAACCGCTTATCTTTTTTTCAGTAACAGTAAATATAAAATTGTTCATTTGATCGTTTCTTTAAAAATGCAGTTTAAAAGTCTTACCGATTTGTTTTATTTCTACAATTTTAATCAAAATATAAGAAAGTGTAAATTTTTACAACAAATTTTTGTACGCTTTAAGAACTGCTTCATTTGTCTTGACGTAATCTTAAGTCCATGTACGGGGTTTTGCAGAGTACAAACACTTTGATTTTTAATCCATTAAATAGTTTAACCGAAAAATTTGATAAGTAAATAGGCAAACAGTGTCTATTAATATTAAAAAGATTACGAATTTTCTACACCATCAATTTTGAAATCTAAATTTACGAAAAAGTACTTTTATTTTATAATGAAATTTATTTACAAAAGTTTCTAGATATTATTGGTTAAAGAAAATAAATTGAATCGTGAGCGATTTTTTTTGGATTCAAAAATATTTATGTTTTTGAAATTTTGCAGCAAACATTTGTAATTTGTCAACTTTTTCACAGTGGTACCGATAATAAGATTTCTGAGAAAATTTTTAATGGTTCAGGTTTTATCTCAGGAGATTAATTGTATATTTTAAAGATTTCAAAATATGCTAAAAAATTCCCAAAAGATGTTTTATAAAAAATGTAGATTTTTAATATTTCGACAAAGAAAATATTTTATGAATTAAGAAAATGTTTGACTCAGTTAAAAATACATTGAGAAGATTCCGACGTTTTTAATAGATTTAAAAATAATTTATTGATACTTAAACATTTTTGAATCAGAATGTAGGCTACTAACAATTTCATAAATATTTAGCAATAAGTGGTTGTTTAAAAAAATGTTTTTCAAACGAATTTTTAAAATATTTTTTAAAATTTCAAAAGATTTCTAACCAAGTCTAAAAAAATTTAACCGATTCTGAGACAATTTTTTTAATGCGAAAAGATTTTTCAAAATTTTTGTAATTAATACAAGTCGATTTAAAAGGTGTTTTAGTTCTTTGTACTTAAATTTTTTCTGAGCGTTGCTATCTATTAATTTTTGAAAAATTTTTGCATTTTTAAAAATAATGGCTTAATTTTTCCGGGCAAGGGATTCTCTGCAACGCTATTATTTCCCACTATGAAAGTAACTAAAAAATTAATGTATTTTTTTAATTTTAACATTTATCATACAAAAAAATGTTTTTTGGCACGACAAATACCCGCAATGAATTTATAAACTATAAAAAATAAATACAGAAATACAATTTTTTAACCCATGTCCACTATTTTAAAGTAAAATACCAATTCATTCTTGATATTATTGTAGTTCTTGCTTTAAACAAAAAATTGGTCACTTCTTAACAATTTTTAAACAATTTTTGAATTTTAATAAATGATGTGTAGTTACTTTAAAGAAGACATTGTCTAAAACTTTGTTTACAATTTTAAAAGAGGTATTTTGTAGGGCTGAAATATTTAAAATAATTTTTTTAACGATATTTTTTTTAAATAACTACATTTGAAGATTATTTAGTTTCTTTTTTAAATTGGTAATAGCATGGTTGTAGGAAGTGTTCCGTTTAAAGAAATAAGCCATGATTAACTTAAATTTAATCCTTTAATTTCCAATAATATCATCTGCATTTTTTTAATCACAGAAAACTTTTTCTTTACAGAGACCTGCTTTGTGGTAAAGCAACTGAAGATTTAAGTAAACAATATTTTTATAGTAAATGTGTTTATTTATTAATAATTTTTTTAAAAATAATTACAATTTTTAATTGAAAACATTAAAGAAGTAACAATTTAAAATTATATGTAATTAAAAAAAAACAATAGATTAGAATTTATTGTTAAATCTTTTGTGGTAGAAAAAGTATTTTTTGTCAAATTGAAAGCCTAGAAACTGAATAATTGAAGGAGGGTAATAGTGAATGATTAAAAAATCAAGTACACATTGTGGTAAAACAATTTTGTAAGTATCATTTTTTGATACGAATGCGCTATTGACGAAAAAGTGAAGTTAAACATTTTTCAAACTTTTTTATATATTCCACTGCGTCCTAAAATTGAGAACCATTAAAAAGCAATTTGCCAGTAATAATTCCCCGCTCGTGCTTACTAAACCTAAACCCGAGATGGGAAAACCTTCCAGGTCGTGTTTCTTTGTCCCCTCTCCCTCTCTCTTTCTTTCTTTCCTCCCGATGGAAAGCGGCCAGAGGCTGCCAACTTCTACGTATCTTATAGGTAGAGTTTAAATTTCTATTTCTTTTGAACAATCTAAAAATATAAACCCGGCGGAATTAGGGAACAGTAATAATTTAAAACCTTTTTGTATTATTTACGATAAATTTAAGTGTAAATAGTTTTCTTTGGTTTTATTTTATAGTGCACACTTTTCATTCCTTTAATATTTCACCTTTAATTTTACTTGTCAATTTTCAATCTTGTTTTATAGTTATTCCTTTCATTTAGTTTTACTTTTCATTTTAATATTATTCTATATTAGTAACTTCATTCTTTCCATAATTCTTACTTTTCAATTTTTAATGCTATTTTATATTATAACTTTATTCCGTTCATTCAAATTTTTACGTTATTTTATAGTATTAATTTTATTCCTTTTTTAGATTTTAATTTTGATTTTATTCATGATTTTAAAATGTTAATTTCGTTTTCTTTTACTTTTCTGCCATCAACGTTATATTCTTTTCTTCTCTTGTCTATGTTATTCTTTCGCCGTAATTTATAATATTGACTTTGTTTTTCTTTTCGTATGCTTATCTTTTAAAATCAATTCTTTTGGCGCATTTTATCTTTTATTTTATGTTAGTCTTTTGCTGTAAGTTTATAATACTACTTTTATCTTCTATTTTCCGTTCAGTGATTTGTTTCGAAAATGTACGTCGTCTTTTTAATTTTTAATTTTATATTAAATTCGATATATGTTTTCGTTCCGTAAACGAAATACAGCGCTTTTCAAAGTTGAGCGCCAGGGGCGGCCGCAACGCCCCTCCATCCACGACGCGAGTGGCCGAGAGCTTCGGGCCAATCGCTGCCCGGAACTTTTGTATCGATTTTTTTTCGACTGTTTTCATTCCTCTAACCTCCAAATTCCATTTTTCTTGCCCTCTATTCTCTTTTTCCGCCATGCCGGACCTCCTGGACTAGTCTACACGCTACGACACTCCGGCTAATTCTCCATCCACTCCTTCTCCCCACAAGCGCCTTCGACCGGAGGAGGACGACGAAGACGTCATTCCCATAGAGCGAGCCCTCTACCTTCGGGTGCGAGTTGGTTCTCTACGCGTTGCCGACCGTCAACCGAGGCTTTAGTTCCACCAGAAACTGGCTTCTCACCAAAATACCTTCACCCATGGACGGACTACAGGCGTGTAAGTAGCTACTGACTTCAAAGAGCATACCCCAGATGACACAGCAACCTCCAACCAGCCGCCAGGATAGCCCCCGGTCAATGAGTCAGCTCGACCAATTCTTGCAGCGGAACAACAGAAGCCTACCCGTACGAACACTGCTCCCAGCCCACTCAGCCGAGTGAAGATGCCTCCGGCCCGCAGAATCGTGATTTTCTGTTTCTCCGGAACCGCTCACACTCGGGACTCCAAACAAGCCACGGTTTCTCTGGAACCTGCTACCAACGGTATACGCATCTGCCATCTAGGGACTACGGTGTTTAAGTAGCTTCTTCCTGGAGGCACGAACGGTTCTCCACCATACAAATCTTCAACCCAGTCACGGCATCCTAGATCAAGTCGGAAACGTTACAGTCCAGTCAGAAAAAATATTATTAGAAAAAAGTGATGCTAAAATTCCATTAAATGAAAATACTTGACTGAAAATACTAAACCGATTTCCATCAGTCATATTTTCTTAATTTAAGTTTTCGACAAACCCCTAATTTCATAACAATGAAAGGTTTATCCGTTATGGGTTAAGGAAAGTAGCTTACTGATCGCATCGGGGTATCTGATGGCCCCTAGACGACTGGATTTAAAGGAATGTAAATTTAAATAATTCAACTGTTAACAGTTTTTATTAATTTCAATACAATTATATTTCTACTTTATACTTGTTTGGTCTTCTTACTTCCGTCAGAATTTAACACTGTCGTTGAGTTTCCTATTATCTTCACTCTGCTTATCTAGCATTTGAATCTCTTTACGGAAGTCATCTGCATTCTTAGTGCATTTCGTAATGCATTTATAAACCTTAGCAATACCAAATTCTGTATCTGTTTTTTCTATAATATATAGTATTGTTAATACAACAAGATTTAAATATTTACGGCAATTTACCATCTAATTTATAGAGATTCGAAACTGAGTTGAAAAAGAGCACATATTCTGTTTGAAATACATTATAAGTAACATTTTTTATGTACCTTAACATTCCTTGATATCTATGGCTTTATCATAACACTGGTATCATTTTCCCGGGTATTCACAAGACTTCAGAGTTAATTGTGCAGAAAAATCGTTTGTTGTACATCTAAAGAATACATCGTCAAAGCTTATGTCTTTAATCTTTACAGCGTTAACTGGAGCCTAGTGAGAAATAAGAGCAAAACTATCCAGTCTTCTTCCTTTCCAATAAAAAAAATTTGCTGTTAAAACTGATTTTTTTCAACTGACCCAAGCATCCGATTCATATTTGTCCTGAACGTGGCCGATTTTGAATATAGATTTGTGTCTGCGAATTGTTTGCATGGTCAAGTGACTTCTCCGCGTAGACTGCCTGAAAGGATATAAAGTTATAATACCCAGATAACAATTCGCGCGCGCATGTCATACGTACCTCGATACGCTCTTGAAATGCATGCCAAAATTCACCATGGTCGCCCACATTTTGCGATTGTAACCAAAATCCTTATTGTAACTAATGCGCATACACAAAGAGTGGCACAATGCGAGTATGTTTACAATCATCCTGTAACGAAATTTTGCGGCGCGTACATGCGCGCAACATGAGTACCTAGTGGGGACACAAAAGGTTTAATTTATAAATTAACGAAATTTATTATTTAATGCTTATAAAAGCTATAAATTGCCTTTTTAACAAGGGTGCCGTCCTGTAGGTGTAACGCAACAGAATCACAAAGCAGAATGTCATAGATGTGAAAAAGATAGAGAAACTATATTCTTTGTAATCATAAGAGTGAAAGAGATAAACTGACCTGTCCGTCTCTGTCACTCTCGCTTTACGCCGCCATTTTCTACACACATGGGACTGTGCGGAACTAGCCGGCTAGCTGCTGGCTAGCACAGTGCCTCTTGCAACATTGCAACGCGTCGGTGTGTGCTGGTTCTAGTATTGTGAGAATCACGAAGTACTACAAGGAAATCGCATGCCATATATTTCGACTGGCGCAAGCTCGCGATTGCCTATTTTCGGAGTTTTATGCCTTCCCAGATTAAAACTTCCCTTTAGTGAAAATATAAATTTAGAAATTGTGGTCTGCTATGGAGTATCGAGTACGTTTATGGGTTATGTTTGGTTATGTCAAGTGTAAGTTAGTGTCACGAATGGAGTAATAATGCTTGTATAATTTATACAATTATATGAATCACAGCCCTTACAAAAACAACGCGACATTATTGTATCACTTATTACATAGGCTTTTAACACTGACACTTTGCATAACAATTTTTTTCCTCTAAACACAAACAGTTTGCAATTGCACAACGGCATTAATAGGTTATATTTATACCGGTTTCAAATTTACATAACATGTTCTCGTAGTTCCTAGGGTTTCCGCAAGTAGCGCTATCATCTGGGAATAAAAGAAAATTTGAGGACAGTCGATCGCGATTGTGGGCTTTTTTCCACCATCCCCGCTTTAGGCGTGCTATTTTGTTAATAAATTCCGATATATTTATTTAATTCAACCTTTTTATTTACCTCCTTTAATATTCATAAATAATTTTAGGATAGTCAGCCCACGCGCACCGAGTGTTTGCTTCATGCACGCACGCGCGTGCCTCGTAAGGCGTGCGTCAGATATGCGCCTCCATGGAAAGCGCATCTGAGTGCCGATCGGAACGCACATCGTGCGGATTAATCCCCACACATGCCTCCACAGTGCGCGAATCCTGCGCACCAATTTTTATCTGGGTAAAATTGAACGGAAATTTTATAATTTTACTTTCACTGTTTAATTTTTAACAAAACTAAAAAAGAGGAAAGAAGAATGAGAAGGGAGCCAATTAACCATATAATTCTATTTTAGAATTTTTTCTGTAAATTCATCACAATATTACAATAAATGAATTTTCTTTCTTTTTATTAAAATAACTATTATAAACATTAATTAAAATTATCTTGCTATCTTCTACTTTCTTGATGACTTCAGCGCATCATCTGTTATAATATATAGCAATAAAATCTGATTTATAATTGGCGCCTTTTTTAATCATTGTATTATAGATTAGTCGATATTTTTTACAGCCACTTTTAGAGTCATTCTTATGGGAGCAAGATGCAACGACATCCTGTTCTCATAATAATTATTGTGTTATTTCTAGGTTTAATAAGTTATTTGCCAACAATGCCTGTAAGCTTCATTATACATTTTTAAACAGTTTTAGAAATATCAATAATTAAAAAAATGTGATGCTAACGTTCTACACACGTAGCCAAACTATGGTCGAAATAATTGACAATAAGTAAAAATTTGGAATAACAGCTGATTGAAAGAAACTTCAATTTCGGTAATTGAAGTGGAAAAATTGTTTATTGAATTTTACAGAATCTCAGTTGTACTTTATACTTTTTTGGCCTTTTTACTTCCTTGGGTATCTTTATCAAATTCCCACAATAATTTTGGATACTCGTATATTGATTTTATAATCTGTTTACGGCAGTCGGCTGGATCTTCATTGAATTTTGCAACGGAATTCTTAACCAGATCAAGACCTAAGTTTCCTTCTATTTTTAGATCCTGAGCGAGCTTTTTACTGCAGCCTTAAGTAGACTTGAAATAAAAAAGGATAGTTTTTTATGAATATTAAAATTTAATGTATAAATTAATCCCATTACTGATCTTTCAAATATTTATTGTATGATCGATTGCTCACCGTTGCTATAAAGATAATAATTTCGATCTCACGTATTAGGATGTCAAAAATTCTTATTAAATATATATTAATTATGAATGGAAATATTTAAAAAAATTTAATTACACATTTTTTTCATAATATCTACACATTTTTAATAAGAACTTGTTACACGACAGTTTAGTTTTATCACTTAATTAATAAATATGCGAAATTGGATAAGAAAAGAGAACATGATCTGTTTAAAATATATTGAAATTTTTTTTGTCATACATTATTATTCTTAGTATTTGTAGTTTTATCATAAAACTCGTCACATTTGTCCGGTACGTAGTCATAATACTTCTTACTGAACTTCATATCAAAATCATTTTCACACATGAATAATATATCGTCAGAATTTATGTCGTTTATCTTTACAGCTTTAGCTCTATTCTAGTGAGGAAGAATAAAAAAACTATAAAGTGTTTTAAACATTTTTTAAATTCAGCAAATACTGAGCTGATAAAAATAATTTTTTGAACCGACCAAAGTATCAGATTCATATTTTTCCTTAACGGCATGAATCTTGTCATAACATGCGTCTCGTAAAATGTTTACATCTTCGAATGCTTTATCTGTGAAGGCTGCCTAGAAAGAAAAAAATTAATTATAAAATTGGAAGGAAATTTTATAATTAAACTTTCACGGTCTTATTTTTAAAACATATAATGTAAGTATACACTACATGATGTAACTAAATAATATATGATATGCAATATGTTAATTATACATCTTTACTTATAGCAAAACTTAGAGTGGAACCCCGAGGCAAAATCTTAATACTCGTCAAATCCTCCCTGCATGCTCTGTCACGAAAAATAGAGTTCTGCGCGAGGTTGGAGAGAGTTTTTCACAAGTTTACTGTGCTCGCCTAGTACTCTCTAGAACCGCTATCGCGGGAAATCGAGCATAAAACGAGTCTGAGGAGAGGAAGTGCACGTAGAAGATAAAACAGAGTATGAAAGGAGCTTGGAGGGAGCTCAGTGCGATATCAATAAAAACTCAATTAATATGTAAAATTAAATAATTCCGAAAATTTTAAAAGCCTTTTTCAGAGTAATGAACATAGTATTGACTTAGGCTGCTTCAGAGTCCTGGCATCGACAAGCGCCTATACGAAAGCGTATCCCACTGAAAGTGTTCGCACAAAAAAATATATGTGAAATAGCTGGAAACGGCTCACACACGATCTGTCCGTGTCCACACACAGAACGCCAACCAATCGCTTGAGATCTGTCACGCTACTGTGGTGCGAGCTGGCTATGTACCGTTCACATTTAGGTCCGGCACTCGAATCAAATTCGCAATGTCAAAAACATTTGCGACTCGAGCGGTGGTTCGATATGTGAACGGTATGCAACCAGCCCACACCGCAGCAGCGCGACAGGTTGCGCATGATTGGTTGGTACTCTGTGTACGTACACGTCTGGCTCGTGCATGAGCTGTTACCAACATACTGAACACGTATATTTTGTGCCAACACCTTGAGGAGGAAACCTCAACTCTGGACGCCTGCACTCCATCAAATCCGAGTGAAACTTTTTTTAGTACTAGTACCACTAACCATTTTGATTAACATTTTCAATTACGTATAAGCAACATTTCTTACTTTTGTTTCAATTTTTTCAGATCAACACAATGGGCAAACTTATAACTTGTGTCATCCGGTAGAGAATATGAGCGTGCTAATTTTCTCGGCATTCAGTAGTGAATCCATAGAGGATGAATATCACATTACAAGCATTTAAAGTCGTATTGGAAGTGTATTTTAGAATTATATAAATTTGTCAAATAAACAGTTATCCTAAAAAAATGTTGCACTGCGTTTTTTATGTCATTTATTAAAATCAAAATAAGCTAGGTTCATCAAATAAACCGAGTTTTTGGAGAACATGGGAGGAGGATTTTAGGGGCATGTAGGGAGGATTTAATAAGCATTCGGAGATGATTTAAAGAATATACGTGGAGGATATAAAGAGCATTTGGGGTAAATTTAAAGAGTTTGGGAAGAGAATTTCGGGAGAACGAGGCGAGCATTTGTAGAGAATGAGGCTAGGCTTTAGCGATGTAGCAGCGAGGATGGAGGGAGCACATACAGAGGTTGAGAAGAGGACTAGGATAGGTTCCCGCAAATATATCAGTGTTTCAACAAGTCCTCGTTGTTCCTCGAAAACCCTCGAAGATTGCGAAACCTCGCCGCGTGCTCCATCAATACTCTAAAATCGTCGGCGCGAACTTGGTTTGACAGAACACTAGGAGAGCACGGACGGAGTTTTAGGATATTACCTCGGGACTCCATGCCAAACTCACACAAATCAAAATTAAATCTCATAGTATCTTTTCATAAACTTAGATCTGACTCAATTGTGTTATTTTAGATATTTCTTAACTATTTAAACCACAGACAATTAAAAAAAAAATGTTTTGCAAATAGCAAGACAAAGTATTTAAAAAAATTAATTAGCAGTTGAATTTCTCTTTATGTGAAGATGTAAAGAAACGGTGTCTTCGAATCAGGAGCAACTTCCATATTAGGGCAAAGTGCGGGAATTTTGTTGGTCAGGGAAAGTGAGCGAAAAAATGAGGATTTCGAAAACCAATGGTGATCGTCAGGTTATTTCTACAAGAAGTATTTTATATATCTAACCAGAATATTTAGGAATGTTAAACATCCCTTTTTTATCATTTTTTAAAGCTATTGTTAGTGACTATCTTAAATAAATAATATCTTTAGTGACCTTTGTTTCAATCATTGAGCCATGGATTTACCTCTATTGAATGAATGTCTGCACCTATTTCCAAATTTTGCATTCATTTAAAACACTTAGGGTATTGTATAATATTCCTAAAATTTGTAAAATGTTTAAATAATTTAAAAAGATTTCAAGGGATTAAAAAAATGTCTTGTAGTGTTAAAAATTCTAAGAATTTTCAAAGGCTTTAAGAAGCTTCAAAAGATTATAAAAGGTTTTAAACGACTTTAAATATTTTAGTGTATTTTAAAATGTTTCAAGGCATTTTTATGAGATTTAAATAACTTCCGTTTTTGTATTTTGTGAATTTAATTTGGTGATACAGAATATTAAATAGACAAAAATGCATTTTTTAGTTTGGTTATTGATAACTCATAAGAATGTATGGGTTACTTACTTGAAAGGCACATACAGCCATTAAAAAAAAGATCATACACGTCATAATGGAGTCAGTCGTTTAACATCTAATTCCTGGTAAAGATGATCCAGAGGAGTTTTACCGAAATTTAAAACGTTAAATTTTTATACTGGATAATTATCATACGTGAATTATTTATTCAGTTGACGCAAGAGCAATTTATAAGAGAAGCGATGTGTAAGAATTACAATATTTTCATAATTTTTTTAAAGCGTCGGCCAAGATAAATAAAAATCAGTTTTGCTCCAATCTTTGTTCAACCTGTGAATATATGTGGATATGCTTTGGTTTATTAGATAATAAAAAAAATACAACATACGACTTTTTTATAAATAGGACAGTTAACTCAATCTAAAAAAACTTATTTTTTAATCTTGTAAAAGGCTTCTATAACTTCATTTTCATTACTTAAACGGCAGTACTTTCTAAAAATGAAGAAACATTTTTCTCAATTATATTATATTTTCAGTAAAGAAAACGGTAAATCTTTTCAATCTCGAACAATATCTTGTGGCCTATACACTCCTACATGCAGCATAAAACTTGCATAAAAATCAATTGGAGTAGCCTAATTTATCTTTGAAACAAAACAAAATAATTCTAGCTTCTACTGAAGAGAATTAATTGTTTCTTATAGCAGGCTGATCTTGGTCGAAGTCCTTTTACAAATTGAATAATCGAATTTTAATCAATTTTGTTTCAGTGCGACAGTCCAATGAATTTCTCTTTCCTAATGTAATGCGAAAACCGATTTATTATAATGATACATTAGAAATATATCAAGTATATTGTCTTTCAAAGATTTTTCTTTTGAAGTATAATCCTTTAGTAAAATAGTAAAAAGTTCTGGAAGAAAGAAATTACTTTTTTTTGGTAAACCTCTGTTATGAATTGAAAACTAATTATACTAAAACATTGTTCTTTTTAAATGTTTCTAAATCTGTGAATTCTTTCTTCCCTTTTCAGATATTAGACGCAGAATGCATTATAAAGAAAGAATTTTTAAAAAATGATGTCTTTTCTAAAAGGTAGATTAACCATTTTCTAATATTCAGTTGAAATACTCAGAAGACATTCCCAAAATAATTATAGGATACAAACTTTGGTCTTCATTTTAAAGTAAAACTCTGTTCTGAGGAGATTTGCAGTTTATTTTTGAAGAATACTAGCTCAAATTACTCCTACAATTTTTCATAATCTCTCAAAATTAAAAAAAAATGTCCTTAAAATCTTCCATTGTTTTTTTGATATTATAAAGAATAAAAAAATTGTGAAATTGCAATTTGAAGAAAATTGTGTAGATTGGAGAATTTTTAAATACGTTCATTTTATAAACTGTTATTTGTGAACGAAAACTTGAAAATGCTTAACAAGCTTTTTTTTATCCGATATCTGCAAAAGTCAACGATTTTTTTAAATTTGCCTGAGAATCTTTTGTCTTATTTTTTGGAAAATTTTTAAAATATTTTGAAGTTTTCTCAAATCACTTGAAATATTTTTACAATTAATTCCTGAAAGGAAAAGCAGTACAAATTTCGAGGAATCTTCCAACATTTTTATTACCATTTTGACACCTATCACAATTCCTAAAAAGCTTCAAAATTTCATTTGTAAGTAATTGTATAATTTCAAAAATATTCTGTTTTCAACAGCTTCTTTTTCGGGAATTTAAAACTGTCGAAAATTTGATTTATTTATTGTTCATTTTAATATCACATTGCTATTATTGTTATACATAACATTATTTCTTTGACCAGTCGAAGGGGTGACTTCCGACCCCCACGAGATAATGGAAAGGGGCAGGAGTTTGACCAACATGATTCCTGTGACCAATTACATAGGAGTGCGTTCTCGCGTTTGTGGGACTTTAGTAAGGATAGACGTTTGTCAAAGATTATTTGATACTTTTGAAGGGGATAGGGGTTTTATCAATACTAGTTGTGTGAACAATGAAAAAAGGGGTTTCCTTGGTGCAATTTTTTTGAGCCCGGATTTTCAAAGAGCGGAAAACCTTAAGTCCGAATACGTCTTGACCTGTTGGTCAAATCAAACCCTGAAGGTCATTTGAAGGTCATCTAGAGGTAAAATTCAGACTATGGGTCTATCATTTTACGAAATTACATTCAACTGTTGAGCATTTTCACCGTAAGATATGACCTTAGATTTGACCAACAGGATCATTCTCCAGGTCAAACAGAGACAGAGACTTATTACTTACATAATTTTCTATAAGAAGGGACATCGTGAATCGACATTTTTTGTGCCTGCTCCCAGGGAACGTCCATGTGGTGACGGTGGGCAACGGGCCACCGGCGAAGTCCCTGGGTGAAGGCGTTCAAGTCGTCATGGCAGGCGTTGTTTGTGAGAAATGTGTCATCACGAATAAGGGGAGGGAATTTACAGATACATTGAAGGAACATTACAACAAATGCTTCAATATAGATACCAGTGGAATGGACAATTTTCGGACTGCAAAAATATTCTGCGTCACTTGCTCCCTGCGAATCAGGGAAAAGAAGAAACAGATATTTGTTTCTCCTGCGATCCGACGAGATCCAAAAGGTCATGACACTGATTGTTATTTCTGTTTGACCAATACATCGGGTACAGCAGAAAGAATAATTCTACAATATTAGATGTATCTGTTCAATCTGTGACTCATGTTGTTTTAATCAGCACTGAACAGGTTGGAAGCGAACATCAGATATTTACTGACGAAGTCTCTGTTGAAAAAGGAACTAATGATACAGGCAGAAGAATTTTATTTGCAAAATTCGAAGATCAGCAAAATGACGAGCTAAATAAATCGCAAAAATCGGAAGATGGTTAGCCTGGAAATTCTAATGGTTTTACTTAAGACGAGCTAAGTGACTTGGTTCGAGACGCAGGACTTTCGAAAGAAATTTCCGAACCGTAGCTTCTAGATTAAAAGAGAAGAATTTTTTAGCCCCAGGTAGTCGTGTAAGTTTTTATCGTGATTGAGATCGCCCATTGCGGAAATTCTTCTCTAAAGCAAATGGTTTGGTTTATTGCAATGATAATGAAGGACTGAGAAATAAGTATAAAAGTGTTCAATATGCACCTCATGACTGGCTACTATTTATTGATTCATCAGTGAGGAGTATGAAAGCTGTCTTACTTCACAATGGAAACATATATGCCACTATACCGGTTGGGCATTCTGTGATCTTGAAAGAGCAATACAATAATCTCCATTTTCTACTCGAAAAATTGAAGTATGATAGTCACACATGGCAATTAGTTGGGGATTTGAAAATAACCAGTATTTTATCAAGTCAAAAAAGCGGAAACACAAAGTATCTATGTTTTATTTATGAGTGGGACAGTCGTGCCCGAGAAAAACATTATGTGAAAAAGGAATGGTCACTCAGGTAAGTATTAACTCTAGGATCTATAAATATACTACGAGAGAGTCTCATTCCCTGTCATAAAGTCATCCTTCCACCTTTACATATCAAACTCGGCTTATTTAAACAGTTTATCAAAGCAATGAGGGTATCAGAGAGTAATGCTTTCATATATGTATTTGAAAAATTTCCCAAAATTTCTGAAATGAAAATCAATGAAGGTGTTTTCGATGGCTCCCAATTAAGGGAATTGATCAATGATGATGAATTTGAAATGAGAATGACAACTAATGAGAGAGCAGCTTGAAGTAGTTTCGAAGAAATTAAAAAAAAATTCTTGGAAAATAACAAAGACCCTGATTACAAGAATATTGTCGACAGCCTGTTAGAAAACTACCGAAAGATGGGATGTCTAATGAATTTAAAGATCCATTTCCTCAATTGCCACATTGATTACTTCCCTGAAAATCTGGGGGACTTCAGTGAGGAGCAGGGTGAGAGATTTCACCAAGACTTGAAAGACTTTGAGAGAAGATATCAAGGTGTTTAGGATGTGAACATAATGTCAGACTACTGTTGGTCTTTGAAAAGAGGCGCATCAAATGTCCATAAAAGGAAATCCCTCCGTGGATATTTTACGAACAAAAGAGCGAGTCGTACCATAGCCAAAAACCATTGAGAAATGAATGGAATCGGCACAGATGTACACACACAGGCATTCATAGATAACACGAATCCACACAAAGACTCAGATTGTACCCACATACTCAAATAGACACACACACAAACACATAGACACACATAAAAACGGGCCCACGTAAGTTAACACAGATCTACTTGTAGCCACATACAGCATGTACATATAAACATAGTCATAGATAGGCACACACAACCACACACAGCACCTATATAAACGCCCAAATACACACGAGTTTACACACAATACCGACACACACAAAAAGATGCACACAAACAGAATCAGGGGTGTAATAAAAATAACATCATCCAAATAACGGAGTTTGAACTTCATTTGACATTGACTTAGACGTGATGGGGTCATATGGACACCGGGATCGCGATCAGCGATCCCAAAAACATAAAGGTCCACTGTTTCGAGACCCGTTTATAGCTAACACATCAGCTGAATCAAAAGAAGGTTTTGACCTCTAGATGACCTCCAAATGACCTTCAGAGGTCGGTTTGGCCAACAGGTCAAGACATATTCGGACGTAAAATTTTCTGCTCTTTCAGAATGCTGGGTCAAAAAAATTTCAAAATCGGATTAAGGTGTTTGACCTTCATTTAACCTTGATCAAGACGTGATGGATTAAAATGTACTATTAAATAATAGTAGTAAATGTCGAATTCAATTTTTGAAATATTTATATTCTGAAATTCGATACTCTAAAAGTACTACTAATTACAGAGTAAAAATATATTATTTATTTGGTGTTTAATTGGAATAATTCTATAGAATTAAAGAATGTGGCAACCAGGATAGTTTATGAAATAAACGTGATTGTGTCAAATCTTTAACTTTGTTGAGATAAAAAGAAGGCAGTTTTGTAAAATTTGTTAACAGAATAAGTCACATAATCCTTCATCGTACTACAAAACCGCGACAAAAACAGCATATTTTGAGGTGCTTTTTAAGATAAAAAAATAAAAATCAGTTTCACGCTTACTCTGTTTCACCTCACATTATTTATTTTGAATAGCATCATGAATAGCTTACGTGATAGTAAGGTATTTGTATTTCATTCAACTTTGAGGGAAAATATAGGATCTATTGCAAAATAAACGTTTCTAATAAATATTCACTTTTTATAAATTCTTTGAATCCCCAAAATTGTAAAAGAAATTTTTTTTATTTTGCAGGATTTTACTAAGTTTTATGAAAAACTCGATCCATTATAAAAAATATTCAGAACATTCAGAATTTTGATAGAATTAAAAAAACATTTGAAACACTCTGGGAAATCAGTTAAGGTTCTAAAATATTTTTAATTTCTTTAAAAAATATCTAAATATATTTTGAACTTACTCAAATTATTAATAAAATTTCAAACAATCTTTTAAAATAAAATAAAATTACCCCAAAATCTTCCAGAATGAATCTTCTACAATATGAGAAATCCATCATTCTAAAATTAAGAACACGGAGATATGCCCTACTTGTGAAATTCCCAAATCTAAATAATTAAAAACTAATATAATAAAATTAATATATTAAAAATTAAAAATATAAAAATTGAATAAAAAACAAGATTAATAATGAATAAAATAATGAATAAAATTATCATATTCTGGTATTTAATATTTCAATAATTTTTTTGTTTTTCATACTCGTGAATTTTAATTTAGATTCTCGTATGAATTATGCGGAACGTTAAAATCCTTCAAAAGCTTGAAAATTTTATTTTCAAATTTTATAAAATCTATTTATCAGTTTTGAAATTATTTCAAAATTTAAATAATTTTTGGCATCAGAAAGTGGCTACCCCAGACATCACTGTCACCGGCATAGAGGCTTTCACGGACATCTCTTCCCCTCATTCCTGTCGAAGGATCCTATTTTTTATGAAATTTTTTACAACTTTAAAATAACTTTAAAAATGATTAAAAGTTTTTCTACATTTGTTTCAAATCCTAGAAAACTAAAGAGAATGCTTTAAAGTGTTCCAAGTACTTTTCAGACAGTTCGTCTTCTTGAATTTTCTTTGAAAATTAATTTATTTAAATAGATAATATCTAAAATTTAAAATGTTAAAAAATAGTGACATAATGAATTCGTTTATAAAGTTTGCTTAAATAGTTATCAAATGTTATTGGTTTATAGCAAGAAGTCATTTCTAAATATTCAGCTGTTAATGCCGTGAAAAGTCAAAATTTTGTTTCAAAATACAAAACATGATAAAAAATGGATTGCCATATGGATTTTACTTCTTTTTTAAAATTGATATGAATTCTTTTGGTTCATTGAAAGTTGTCACTTAGAATATGGTATTTCATATATAAAAAAGTTTAAACTTTATATCGTCCTTAAAACATTTATCAGCATTTATATATATATATATATGTATATATGTGTGTGTGTTTGCGTGTGTGACCGTCCGCGGAGAAAGGGATCTCACGCGTCAAAAATCGATTTTTAGGTTTTTACACCAATCGATAGTTGTTGAGATGCTCTTTCATTTGAAAAAATCAGAAATTTTTTAGGTTCATTACTTTTTTTGTTATTAAGCAGCAAACATAGGCATGATAAACGTATTCGGAGACCGAACGAGAGGCTTACGAAATCCAGCCCCACTACTTACCAGCACAGCTGTTTTGCGCTGTGCCCGTGCACTCCACTGGCTCACGGATATGAGCGCCTAAAGATGTCGTGGTAAGTGGGGGTGGTGTTTTTCGTTGACGCCTCCCCCACTAC
>NC_046662.1:31246718-31250333 GCF_010883055.1 Belonocnema kinseyi | reverse complement strand
CAGTGTACTATATCTATATATATATAGTACACTGGATACAGGATTCAATCGTACGATCTTTGCCTACTTTAAGACTCTGGAGATAAAAATTTTTTCAAGTTGTTCTGTTGGAGAATCATGCGGGACAGTTCGGGGTTGTACTGACTGCGAAATTTTTTTGTTTTTTTATAGAAGCTCACTTTTCCATTAGCACTTGATGTATCAACACACGTTCTTAGGCTTTTTAAATATACTATTTAAAAAAAGGTTTAAAACACACACCAACAGTTTCTTTACTCTTTTGTGTCAGAATATATCTTGGAATATCAAATCTACAAGACCCCTATAGTCCAGGCGGGCACGCCGAGGTCACGTGGGATAATATGGGCGAAAAACGAAAAACACATACAAACAACAAAGGCTCCAGTCCGCGAAGCTGATCTTCTCCACCGCTAAATGTGACAGCTCTTCAGGGATCATCCCACAATGAGCGTGCTGACTTATGGTACTGATGACAAAAATTTCGTTCTCATGGTGCAATACATACTAATGGGGCTCCTGGTAAGGAACAGAAATCCTAGCGGTGCAGAAAAAGCCCGCTTAGCATTATTGCAAGTAACAGCAAAGGCACCTCACAGGGGGCCATGGATGCAGCAAAGTCATCTGGAGCAATTCCTCAGACACGCTCTACGGGCAACATAAGGTGAAACAGAAGCGGCCAAGACATGCAAACGTGAGGACTATGGCTGCAACTTTGGTTCCTAAACGAATGTTGAGAAAGTATGAAGGTATTCATCGCCTTTTCTTATTTTCTGGACGATATTGAAAGTTCCTATCCTTCTACAGTGGTGAATGCTCTAATTCAGCACTGCCAGGATATCAATATTCCTTTGTTGTTGGCTGTGATGCGAACTTCACTATACGAGGTGTGTTCAAAAAATAAGGTGAATTTATGGTTTTCTAAAAAAATATTCATTTATTCCGAAATATTTATATTGTCCCCTTCAAAGTAATTCCCCTCAGATATAATACTTTTGTGCCAACGCTTCTTCCAATCATCGAAGCACTTCTGATAATAATTTTGTGGTATAACCTTGAGTTCTTTCAGCGATTCAGTTTTTATCTCCTCAATCGTTGAAAATCGATGTCCTTTCATGGGTCTCTTCGGTTTTGAGAAAAGAAAAATGTCTCTGGGGGCCAAATCCGGTGAATATGGAGGTTGCGGCATGACTGTGGTGCTGTATTTGGTCAGAAAATCTTTTACAATCAACGATGAATGAGCAGGTGCATTATCGTGATGCAAAAGCCACGAACTATTTTTCCAAAATTCCAAAGTTCCTGATGCTCTACGCCACGGTAATCAAAGAAGACAGTGAGCAAAAACTTCACATTTGACCGAACTTGACGTGCTTTTTTCGGTCTTGGAGACTCAGGATGCTTCCAATCAGACGATTGGGCTTTAGTTTCGACGTCATAACCATATACCCACGATCCATCCCCAGTTATAACCATTTTGAGGAAATCAGGATCATTATTCACTTCATTCAACATCTCCTGAGCGATGGTCATGCGATGGATATTTTGATCAAAATTAAGCAGTTTTGGAAAAAATTTTGCTGACAGACGTCTCATGCCCAAAACGTCCGAAAAGATAGCATGGCATTAGCCAATCGATATGCCAACATCTTTAGCTTCTTCTCTGATGCTAATTCGGCGATTTTTCAACACCATTTCTTCCACTGCTTGAACATTTTCGTCTGTTATTGACGTGTTGGGACGTCCAGGGAGAAGTTCGTCTTCGACATCCTCTCGGCCTTCTTATAGCAGCTTTTACCACTTATACACATTTTTTTTACTCAGAGTAGACTCACCGTATGCAACTGTCAACATTTCAAGAGTTTTCGAGCACTGGATTCCATTTTTCACCCAAAATTTAATGCAAACTCTTTCTTCCATTTTTTCCGAAAGAAGAAAATCGCCGAGCACACCAAACCCTCCTAACCTTTTACGCCTATGCCAGAAAAACAACACGAGCTATATAGTTAAAACTGTGAACATATGATCGTGACGAGTGTACCAATATAACAAAACATAAAATTTTAAATTTGAATGTACGTAGCCCGCGAAAATTGAAAAGTCACCTTACTTTTTAAAAACACCTCGTAACACTCCCACATTCCAGATTCAAAACATGAGTGTGGTCTTCGATTTGAATCTATGTTTAGAAAACCTGAGAAGCATGAATTTCTTCAGTGCTCTACTGTTGAAACAATATGGGGCAAGCATTGCATGGAAACATATCAGGGGTAAGGTACCTTTATTCTCTCCGCAGGATAGAGGGTAGCAAGTCTTCCAGGCAGGCTGCTTGATAAAAACATCGCTTCATGATCTAGAAGTAATCTGTCAAAAGGATTTGAGACATGGCATATGCCAGATCAACTAGTAAAGATATGATATCCCGGGCACACAGGGCTAAATTGTAATTTTAGTCAGGGGACTTAGTTAGAGACGTTATTTTCACGAGAATTTATAAAGTGTTAAAATTTGACGTTCCTGCATTTTTCATTGGGAGGCTAATGATTCTAAACTTAGTTAAACAGCTGGACGTAATACTTAATAGCGAACTGAACTAGACGATGGATCTTGAGACCTTATGCAGGAAATCTTTAATTATGTATTGGATGTGCAGAAGAGCCTTTGGTTTGACGTGGGCTCTCGGGCCTATTATTCTTGAATTTATCTACTTCACTACCCTTAAACTACTGCTTCTCTACGCGGCCGTGATTTGGTGGCGACGGATGAAACGTAAAATGATGCAGGACACGCTGCGACGATCACAAATGCTAGCGTTATTTTAGTTAAGAGCCGAACGTAGACATGTTAGGGCAAATTAGACATGCTGGCCCAATTTAGGTCATGAATTTAAATTCAGCATATCAAAATACAAAAGGTTTTGTACATTTTGACTGATATTTTAGGTTTTTCATTTTTTTTCAACTTTCTTCAAGTGAAAACAGCTATTTAGCCAGTTTTGAGGTGTCTCATTGAGGTTAGGTTTACACCTAGACCCGCTAAATAAATTGTAAAGGCGGACTTGAATTCAGCGCATCAAAATTCATAGGGGTACATGTGTTTCATACCCAGATCCGACAACTTTTTTGTTGTTGTGTTTTTGAGGTTAGGGCCAAACCTATAACTGTACATGTACTAGGCAGTCTGATAAGTGCCTGAAAATTCTAAGAGATGGCAATAGTATTCACTAATGTGAACCATTTTCGTTGAGCTTAATCCTTCAAATGACACCTGTCAAAACTTCAGTCATTTATGTTTACGCATTTACAAGTTACAGCACTGAGAAGCGACTAACCTCCGAGTTTTTTTTAATATGGAAAAATCTGAGTTTCGAGTTTTGATCAAACACTACTATCTTTATAAGAAAACGATATCCGAGTCCAAGACCAAGCTGGATAAGTATTACCCGGACTCTGCACCGTCGATTGGAAAGATTCATAAGTGGATTACCGAGTTTCGTTATGGCCGTACGAGCACAGTTGATGCTGAACGATCTGGGTGCCCAAAAGAGGTCACTACACCAGAAAATGTCGAAAAAATCCATGATATGATGTTGAATGATCC
>NC_046662.1:31199198-31246618 GCF_010883055.1 Belonocnema kinseyi | reverse complement strand
ATCAGCCTTGGAGGAGATTATGTTGAGAAATAAAAAAAAAATTCTTAAAAACGTTGTTTTTCTTGGTCAGGCCGGAAACTTATCAATCCACCCTCGTACTTGATTCAGGCACAAAATGAGCCAGACATGTTACAGAGGCGATAACCACAGCATAATTCACTATTGTCGTTTTGGATGAAAAACTAAGAGAGCTAGTGAAAGATGCAAGTTTTCATAAGGGGTTCTGAATTTAAAACTCATCATTATCTTATAGTCTTAAAAATAAAAGCAGAGTAAAGATGCAAAAGAGAAAGATCAACAAAGCCGAAACAGGCAGGAATTAAGATTGACAATTTACAGCAACCGAAAATGCAAACAGAATTTCAGAATAGGATACATAATTGCATATATAGGGCAACTTAGGTATCGCTAATATGCAATAAAGATGAAGAAGTCCCATGGACTATTCTCCAGGAAATTATTCTTAGAAGTATGACTGAAGTGTGCGGTACTGTGGTTGTAGGAAGGATGTTTAGTAATGCATGGTAGTTTGAATAAATGAAAAGAAGAACACGTGTCTAAGAAAGTTAATCATCACATACCTTAACTATGAGGAGAGGTGATTTGAAATTGATTCTAGAAAAAGAAGCAGAAAAATAAAAATACTAGTAGAAGAAAATAAAGATAAGATTGAAGCGGAAAAGGGAAAGACATGGAAATCATTTTGAAGGAAGCAAGAAACTGTTTCGGAAATTAGCTTTATTCATCTTTAAAGGAAGTCGTGGAACAGTGTGAGTCCGAATAAGAAATAACGAGAGTGAAATGTTATATGTGACCTGTAGAAACTAGACACTTTAAGAGGATCCTTCAGGAAATTATTCGGATATGAAGCTGTAGGGGGCCACAAATGTGACATACAACATAGTATTTTGAAAAATCCCTTTAAAAAAATAATATCTGTGAGATTAGGTATATGATTAGAAACTTAATTAATTCTTCACAAATTCGTAAACGCTTTTTCTTTTTAGAAATTTTGTTTAAAATGCTCTGGAAACATAGAATTGAAAAAGAATGATGCGTTTCATTCAACCTACTACTAGTTTTTTGGAGAAAAAATCACATAATATAGTTCTTTTTTCCTGGTTCTCATACCTCGGAATCTAATTTCAGCTGTAAGCTAGCTGTTTAAAAACTTAAAAAAAAAATATTTAGTTTATATTTTTATTTTGTACATAGGATTCGGGCAAAACAGAAGTTTAATTATTTGAAGTTACGTTGGCCGAGACTTCATAAAAATGTTGAAAATTTCGTGATTTTTACTCAAGTATTCTCTTATAAATTGCTATCGTGTCATATAAATATTCAATGTATGATAATTAGTTAGCATAAAAAGACAACTTCTGAAAATTAGGTGAAATTTTTCTGGTTAATCTTTGCTAGGAAATATATATAAAAAGACATGTTGAGTGGTGACGTATGCGACCTTCTGCTCATTGGCTGCCTGTGCCTTTCAAGTCAGTGGCGTAGAGATTTTTTTAAAATTAGCAATTACCAAACTAAAAAAATTCATTCAAGTATATTTAGTATTGAGTATCACTAATATAAATTCACAAAAAACAATGAATCAAATGATTTAAATCTATTAAAAATTCCTGGTAATTTTTTTAAATTGTCTATAATATGTTAAATTCTTAGAAATCCCTTGAAGCTTCTTGAAGCTCTTAAAAATCTCTTGATATTTTTAACCATACGTACTCTAAAATCTTTAAAATGCTATAATACTTTTTCAAGTCATTTAAATTTGGTACACATTAAAAGAATATTTTTAGATAAACCAAAGTAACTCAAAACATTTTTTTTTCAATTTGGAATCAAATTTAATAAAAAAAAGCTTAATTGGGAAATCACTCGACCGGCAATTAAAAGCTTTGTGACTCGATTCCCAGTATAGCGATATTAGAGGATCTTCTTTCAATAAAATATAATTTTGAATTACCCTAAATTGTTACAAAACAATTCAAGACAATTTAGAAATAAGTATAGATATTAATTCACTGAGGAGAATCCATGTGTTAATGTATTGTAAGAAAATTCACTAATGATATTTTTTACATCAAAAAGTGACTGGTAAGTGATTTGCGAAAAAAGTTAAGTACGTGCATGTAGGCAGTCCTGATTATTTTGGTTTGATAATTAAAGTATAGCTAGTTCATTTAAGTAAATATTTTAAAATATAATATATGCACGAAATTTCTTAATTTGTCACGGTATTTTTTCATATATTGTTTCAAGGAAAATTAAATTGAAAATAGATACATGTCATTCATAGAATTTTAAAAGAAAAAAACTTTAAAATCTGTCAGGAAACACGCGTGCAGAGGTTTATGAACATTAAATATCTGGCCTTGACCACTGTGCAGTAGTGTAACTTTTTCCTTCAATATTTTCATGAGGGAAGGAAAATGAAATTTTGTATCTGTTTGCATAGAAGAGTGGCTGGGATAATGATAAAATAATAATGCTTTAAAACCATAAGATTTTTATTGTAAGAACTATATAACACTTTTGAATGTAAGAATCACAACACTTTTAAATGTGAGAACTAGTTGCCTGTAAGATTTGGATCCTAATTCGGTTTAACAACAATATATTTTATATTTTTAGATTTTTTAAATTAAATTATTAGTGTAGAGGTTTGTTGACTACACGAGATTTTATATTCTGTACTATGAAACTCTTCATGATTGAGCGTTGGGTACCTACTGGAATTTCACTAAGTTCTTTTCGGTCCAATTCAGTAATCCTGTGGCTTTCCATGTTCAATTTCACACGTTTTAATACTCGACCCTTATATTTATATATTCCACCCAGAATATTATAAGTCTCCAATATAGCAAGGATGTCACCATCGGATGTTACTAATACAATTTGTTCTTCGGTTGGAATAGGCCCAAACTTAGAAGGTCCTATTTTTATTTTTATTTTGACAGTGAGACGAAAAGTGTATTTTTGAAGTTCAAATTTCTTCTGTGAATTCCAATTGGGTATGAGCCGAATAAAGCTTAGTTGATCAAGTCCGCACCCATGCCCGTCAGGAGAAGGAAGTCTTGGGTGAGGATCTATAGAATTGGAAAAAGAATCCCATGCTAAAGGAGACCTAGATCTGGCACGAAGAGGGGATTCGGTAATAGGAGATCTGGTCCTCTCACGAAGGGGACGCTCAGCAGTAGGTGATCTGGTCCTGTCACGAAGAGGTGGCTCAACAGAAGCAGATCTGGACCTGGCACGAAGGGGAGGCTCAACAGAAGGAGACCTGGTTCTGGCATGAAGGGGAGGCTCAGCTGGAGGTAGAGATCTCTCAAATGAATGATAGCGTTCAGGGGATAAGGAGAGAACATTAGCAATAAAGTCACTATCAGATAAAGAATCAAACTGAAAACTTAAATCTGCAACGAAAAAAAGAGGATTACAATGTTTTAAAGTACGTTGGTATTTTTACCAGGTCTAAGACTTTACCAATTTTTACAGATTTTGAACTGTTTTAAAAATGTTAAAGGTTGCAAAGAATTCAAAAGGTATCTGTTATGAGTGACTCCCTCATAGAACGGTTGGGTGGCAGAGCCCCCTTTGTGGAAAAAGAGCTCCATGATTTCTGGATGCGTTATAAACCTGTTTTGAAGCGAATAATGTTACTTTATTTCCATAGGGAAATAAATTTAACTCTAACCACCTTCATCTTTCATTGATCGGTAAACGAAAACTTTCCTTTCGAAAAATAGGTAGCGTAAAGTGCCCAAAATAAGCATGTGTTGCATAATAGTATATTGTACACCAAAGCAGAGAAACAAGGTTTTTACGGGCGAGCGTGAGTATTCTTAAAACAGTGGGGACCGTCAAAATACTTCGCTGCCTCGATACACACGATATTTGATGTAATAAGAGTATAGTCTTCGAGTGTTTTTGTCATTAAACCTCAGGTTTCAGGTGGTTTTAAGGGACAGGTGCCGCGCAGAACCGTGCGTGTGGGTCAAAGTAGAGGACGCGCGTGCGCGTGCACGTGCGCGTTTGTCCAATCTTTTGTTGTCTAACGTGCGCGGTAAACGCGCCCTCCGTCTCTGTAGTGAAGGTAAAAAGTGTGAACTGGTCGTCCAAAGACGCTGACGCATGCGCACTTCGAGAGATCCTGTATCAACCCATATGAAAAGCTGAAAATGTGATATTTTCGTCCGCTGATACGGGCAGGAATGCGCTTCCCGATCGCTTACTACCGCAATCTTCATTGCTCCGAAAGCTCACAACATGGATTTTTAATTGTGCTAACGTCCCCATGACACACAATATACTCTTTCAGTGAACAGAAATGTGCAGTTTACCGGCCTAGGTTGGTAAAGCGTCCCACTGCCAACAAAGACCTACTTTGCTGCTTCAAACCACGCGGAAAAAACGAATAAACGATACTCCCGTTACATAAGAAAATTTAATTTTCAGGCAGATTTGTGCGTCATACAATAAAAAGTTAAAATAATAAATTGTTCCTTTTCAGAAGTTTTCTCAGTTTTTTCGGATGCACAAAGCAAATTCTTTCTACTTCGAGCGAAATCGGTCATTATTTAGGGTTCGCGCAAACACCATTAAGTGTGCCATTGATTTAACACGGAATAAAGTGACCTTGTTGTAAATTTAATATGTAAACACAATTATATGTTACAACTAATTTCGTATTTTAGTTTATTATTTATAAGTTGCCATGAAGTAAGAATGATTCATAAATTAATTTTGAAGGTGAATTACTCTTAGCCACTCTTATGGGTCTCTAAAGAAAACCCAATAAGTGAAAAATTTCAATTTTGCGTAACAATTTTAATTTTTAAAACTTTTTTTAGGTAATTTGCGAAATGAGCGTATTTTTTAGACCTTATGAGAACTTTAATCAATCATAACAATGATATAATTTTTGTAAATGACTACAGTTATTTAAATAATACGTATTTGTTCAAGTATATAGTTTACCTAAAAATTCCTAAAGAAACGTTTTGTCTCACCAAATTTTCGAAATTTTCTAATATTTTGAAGTACTAATTTGTTTCTTGGTAAAAGTCGTTATTGTTAGAGAATGAAATTCAGGTTTTTTTAAAAAAGCATAAAATTCAAACAGGCATAACTTCTTAGATTTGATTTGTAAAAATAAAAAAAAGCGTATCGCCTACTTTCTTCGAAAACGCAACTTCTTATCTCTATTCCAAAATAAAATAGTTCGAAATAATGATCTATTGTTTTTTTAAAGTTGTAAACATTCAATTATAAGAAATAGTATTCTATGAATTAAAAAAACTTGTATTTCAGAAAATGAAAAAAATTATAATTAAATTTATAAACTCGCAAAAAACAATTTTGCATTTATGGTTCTTTTTTAGGACCTCATAAAGCAAACTTACAAGTTTGCTATTTGAAAAGTAATCATTAATTTATATTCTGTAGCTCATTGCAAAAAGAATTTTTGATTTGCAACTTGATTCGCCTCTGATTGACGATTCAGAATTAAAACTAGAAAAACGTCTTCTTTTCTTCTAGGAAATACGTTTCAAACTTCAATATTTAAAAGGGTTTATTTCAATAGGGAAATTAATTTCTAACGAGATTCTGAGATAATATGCATTATTATATTTCTTTAAGAATAGATCGAAACACCGATCAGACAATATATTTTGAAATAAACGATATTAAAATAAATATTATCAGGCTTCCTGGATTTTAAAATATACACAAATGAGTACAGTATGAACGTAATCATATGTGCAGGTCTGGGATAACACGGATGTTCACAGTTGGGTACGTGTGAAATAGTTCCAGAAATTACATCGTGAAAATTCTGATTTGACTAAAGCCTAAAAATAATTTATTCACAATTATAGAGATATGATATTATTATATTCACCTATAATATTAAAGATGACAGCCAAGGATAAGACCAGAGTACAGAGAATCATTATCTTTCCCAATTGGTGGAACTGACTAATTTAATAATTGCGAATATTATTAAAAATTTTACTAATCAAAATGAATATTGTATTGCTTGATCAGAATACATAACTTCTACTAAAGTCGTTATTTCTTACATTATAAGCGCCAGGTTGTCCTTCTGAAATATTTACATTTGATAAGAGTCGGTTTCAACGAAAGAATTGGCTCATAAGCTTCGGTAAAACTGACGTCACTATTTAGGTAGTGTTTAACCTTTTAAGAGAAGCTGGTATGTTAAAAGAATTCGAAAGATGGCTTTTATGCTTTCATCTTTTCAAACTAATGTTTCAGAAATTATTCACAGAAAAAAATTTATTTTGAAACAAAAGGATCATCATCTAACGGCGATTTTCAATCAATATCACTCTGAAAACAATATTTTTCAATATCTTTCTCTGAAACTTAATATTTTCGCTTCCCTGTATTCTAAATTATTATTCTTAAAAATATTAAAATACGCAATATGTAGGTAATTTTATTTTCACGGTTTTTGCCATGTTTCAGGATATTAAGTTATTAAGAGGAAATAGACATCATTCAGCAAAAAAATGTTCTACGTTTGAAAACGCCAAATAACTAAATTTTTTAAAATATTTTTTATGAGAAGTGGTTTTTCTTAGTTTTGTATTGTGATAAATACTTAAAATTATTCAATAATGAAAATTTCTGTTTATTGAAAGTGAATGTACTAATATTATTTGTCCTAAAATCATTCAAAATCTATATTTCTCAAAGCGTTTTATATTGCAATTAAAAACACTTTAATACTAATGATTAATAAATAATCATTATTAAATTTTGTATAAGCCTGAAGTTGAAAAGACAAGTTTTTAATTCCAAATCTTCCAAAATGGAAAAATTTTGGATTCACATCACCAAAATTACAGAATTTTTTATCCTTCAACATAAAAGTTGCATAGCTTTCAATAAATAATTTTATAAATAAAAACGCTCACATTTTAAACATTTAAAATCCATTGTCTATAATTTTGAAGAGTCGAAACTAAAAACTTTCAAATAGTAATAATATTATATATCTCTATTACGAAAGTGCGAAGTTTAAAACAAAAATGGAAAAAGGATACAATTTAGGAACAAAATTTGCTGCAAAGTATCATAATATACAAAAAGTCGCACCAAGAGATCTTATCGCTAAGGTGAAGGACATCAGGACTGATCTACATGTTACAGAAGACCGAACAATGGAGATTAAACACCAGGTTGATTTGGTGTGGAAAAACTACGGCAATGTACATCAGTTAGAGAAAGCCGTGTCAAACGGTCAATCAGGAGCAATTGATGTTCTTCCTCAACCTATTGATGATCCAACACCACCACATCCTCCAGAGGTGGATGACCTTATACAACTAGAGGCAGAAGCAGAGGTTCAGAAACCAAAAAAGCGACGAAAATGAACATACGTACCATATGAACAGAGATGTTATGCGCCTTCATTTTTTGGCAGAGAAATGTGGGCAAAGTCTGAGGAGAGAACATCATAGACTAGCCACGAAAATAAATAAATAAATTAGCAGAATCTGGCAGATCAAAAACGCTCAAAATCTGTAAAGAAATGCTTTAGGATGTTGAAATATCTGCTATCAAATTGAAAGAACGGCAGCTTCCTATTCATGAGTTCGCCTTGGAAGATGTCGATAATGAAGATTTTATTGATGCTGAAGGCATAAGTGCTAGGGATAATGAACACCATGCACCGGATCCATTAGAATCAGATCCAGATATAACTAACGATGATGTGGAAAGGGAAATCTCAGAAAAACTACAGCACCCGGGAAGGAATTTTGGTCATGCTTTACTAGAGTTCAGATATGTAGAACCAACACTGAGGTATTCTCTGCTCAAAACGAATATCACAAATGATCTCGTGCACTACTAGCACATGTCGACAGCAAGGTCTTACCTACGTATTTGAACGTAGCACAAACTGCGTTAGAGGTGCAAACTTTTGTATACTGTGCAGCTGTGGCAACCGTTAGAATTTTGGGCCGGAAAACTAGGCCTGCAAATGCAGTTTTTGTCCCAGTAAGGGATCGAGATCCACCATGAAAGATCAGGTTGGATATGGATGACAGCAAAGTAAGGTGCAAATTGATTCGATTAACTCAATATAACAAAGGAAATAGAACCAGAAAGCTGATTAACCATCTTACTAAAATCATCCACCTTTGGCACATCGAGACATTAACACTAGCAATATTAGATGAAATTTTAGACTCTCAACGACAAAGACTTACTGTCAGACTGCGCCGGTGCAAGAAAAGTAATGCACGAAGGCAACAAAATCAAAACTTTCAGACAGATGAAAGAAGTTCTATCGTGAACTAAGAGTAAAGCCAAATAACCACCAAGGCACCGAAGTTCCTCAATTGGAAGATATGAATAACTACTTGTCGGGTGTTTGGGGGAAAATGAACAGATGCAATTTGGACACTGCGTGGTTCGAACTGGAAGAAGCAAGGCCGAGTAAAATTCCTGAAATGCATCTAACAAACATCACAGCTTTGGATGTTTCAGCGGTCTTGAAAAGGACAAGCAATTGAAAAGCTCCAGATCCAGACATTTTGCACAACTTCTGGTACAAGTACCTGACGAGCGTGCATCTTGCGTTGGCAAGGTGTTTTCAGAAGATCATGAATACCCAGATCTGATGCCAGGTTTTATGCTCCAAGCTACTACGTATATGATTCCAAAAAAACCAGAGGCTCAACATCCATTTGACTTTTGACCGATATCCTGTCTTCCAACAATTTATAAATGTCTTACAGCTACCATTGCAGATAAGGTATATTCTCATTGCGATAAGAATGACAGCCTTAGAGAAAAACCGAAATGTTTTTGTAAAAACTCACGAGGCTGTAAATATCTAGTCAGTATAGACGCTGTTGCCATGAATCAAGTTCGTAAGCATCAAAGGAACTTACACATGGCATACATTGACTACAAGCAAGCGTTTCCTTCCGCGCCGCATGACTATTTGCTTTAAGTCTTACAACTTTACAAAATCTCCCCACGCATTATTGACTTTTTAAGCCATACGATGAGGTTCTGGGGTACAAGAATCAAGTATTTTGATCATGGACAACCAAGGATAACTAGGTCAATAAGCTTTACTACGGGTATATTTCAAGGAGACACCTTCAGCGCACTATGGTTCTGTTTAGCGCTAAATCCATGAAGCATAACACTGAACAGCATGTCACATGGGTTTAGATTTCATGAGAATGAGGACGGTCATCAAGTGACCCATCTAATTTACATGGATGACCTAAAGCTGTACGCTAGTTCAGCCCATAAACTGCAGCAAGTGATCGCTGTCACAAAGCAGTTTTCTAATGATATCCACATGGAGTTGGGACTAGATAAATGTAGAACAGTGCATTTAATCAGAATGGAATTAGGGACCGCAGAGATAGACAACGAGTTCGAAAATGACATCGAGGCAATAGCTGCATGCGAATTATATAAATATCTGGGTATTCGTGAATCTAAGGGTATTCAACATACGATAGTTAAGACAAGCCTAACGATTGCCTTCACTACGAGAGTCAGATTAATTATAAAGAGTTTTCTCAACTTGGCAAACCAAATCAGGCGATCAACACATATGTCATTCCTGCCCTTACGTACTCCTGCGGGCTCATAAAATGGTTAAAACACCGACCTTGAAAATTTAAACAGAATTGTTCGCGTAGAAATAACGAAGCACCGAATGCACCACAGAAATTCAGCGATTGAAAGGGTAGTTCTACCACGAAATTCAGGTGATAGGGGCATTGTAGATGTCAAAAAATTGTGTGAGTCGGAGTTATACAGTTGCGAGACTATTTTAACAGCAAACGAAATGTTGCGCTTTACAGTACTATCTGTCAAGCGGATCTTGAATGCACGCTCTTAAATTTTTCCTCAGATGGGGCCTTGAATATCAGGGCAGAAACCATAGAGGAATTTGAAATACAATGGAAAGAGAAAGTCCTCCATGGCGAATACCCCAACCCAGCAAGAACATCTGCGACCAACGGTAAGCAGTGGAACATCAACTGTGCCTGCTGAGGATGTTTTGGCTAGCACTAGCTGTTTGCAGCCAACCACCTCGACAGAAATACCGTGGGAGAGCATCAATTGGAATACCACAATGAAAGAGGAATTGGTGCGTCTCTATTATGAAAGTGCGAAGTTTGAAACAAACAAGGAAAAACGATACAATTTCAGAACAAAATTTGCTACAAAATATTCTAATATACAAAAGGACGCACTAAGAGATTTTATCACTAAGGTAAGATGGTAGCTCTAAGAGAGCATCCAGAGGAGACTGTTGTCACCTCCAAAACTCGTGGCCGCTCGTAATTGTATACCTACAACATCATCGCAGGTGGTTTCAACCATCATATTAAGTTATTTGAATTAAGTTATAACATTCTAATCTCATCAGTCACTTGACCTAGTCCGTGGCTATGATGTATCACCGGGTTTACAAGAGTAAAAGTTTAATAAAAAGACACAATGATACTAATAATAATAATAATAATAATAATAATAATAATTTATGTACCTTTACCGAGGTTCTGGTGGTCCGGAACTCACCTTAAGCTGTCGGTCCCCCCATCGTTTACTTGATTGCAACCCAGTCCGTCAATGATGGGGTAAAAACCAGGCTTTGTTCATTATGTCGGGGTAGACTACTCTCATCAGATCACTTGATTGCACTATAACAATGCATCCGTGACTAATGATATATACTCAAACAGCCCCGTGTTAAATAATAACAAATTATATCCAACTCTAACCAAAAATGCCTTCGACATGTTGGGCAATAAACATCTTAAGCCTGTGACAAAAATGAATAACAATTATAATAATAATAATAATAATTGACTGCAACCCAGTCCGTCAATGATGGGGTAAAGACCAGGCTTTGCCCAATATGTCGGAGCAGACTGCTCTCATCAGATCAGTTGCGCTTGCATTATAAAAATGTGTCCGTGACTGATGATATTATACCGGGACAGCTCCATGTAAAAAAATGATCAAATCAAAATCCATCTCTAACCAAAAATGCCTTCAACATCTTGGGCAGTATAAGCCTGTGACGACATTTCAACACAGAAATGTTTTTATATAATAGTTCTTTTCGACAAGAAGGAGGAGAGGGGCTAAGAAGAACACCAAAACCCATGAATAATAATGGAGAGTTTTAAAAAAAAATTGAAACGCTTGTCACTTCCCGAGGATCGTCGGGGCGCCACTGCAGTCGCCGTTGGCGGCCACAGGATGCGGTACGGTGTGGTAGTGATGGTGAGCTGCAAAATGATCAGTCAGATATCACTAATCAAACAGCTAGCCATCAAGAACATCAGTTAAGAATGGTAAGCAGTGGAAAATAAACCGCGATAAAAGAGGAATTGGTGCGTCTCTATTATGAAAGTGCGAAGTTTGAAACAAAAATATAAAAAGGATACAATTTGAGAATGAAATTTGCTGCAAAGTATCCTAATATAAAGAAAGTCGCACTAAGAGATTGTATCGCTAAGGTGAAGGACAGCAGGACTAATCTACACATTACAGAAGACCAATCAATGGCAATTAAACAACAGGTTGATTTGTCGTGGAAAAACGACGGCCATGAACACTAATTAGAGAAAGCATCGTCATTTGGTCAAGCAGGCTCAATTGATGATTTTCCTTAACTTGTAAATGAACAGACACCACCATTTCCTCCAGAGATGGATGACCGTATACAACCATAGGCAAAAACAGAAGTCTAGCAACCGAAAAGGCGTTTGAAATAGACATACAGCATGAACAAAAATATTATGTGCCTGTATTTTTTGGCAGAGAGATATGGGGGAAGTGCGAGGAGAGAACATCACAGACGGATCTTACTTAAATACCCTGGGCTAGTCACAAGAATACATGAGCAGAATCTGGCAGATCAAAAACGCTCAATATCTGTAAACAGATTGCTTTTCGCTGTTAAAATAGCTGCTATCAAAATGGAAGTGGAATCGCAGCTTCCTATTTATGAACTCCCCTTTGAAGATGTGGACATCGAATACTTGACTGAAGCTGAGGGCATAGGTGCTAGGTATAATAAGCATCAAGTACGGGATCCACTAGAATCACATGCAGATATTAATAGCAATGATGTGAACAGCGAAATCCCAGAAAAACTTTAGAAAATTGAAAGGAATTTTGGTCATGCTTAACTAGATTATTGGTATATAGAACCAACACCAAGGCATCATCTGTCCAAGACAAAAATAACAAATGATCTCCGTGTACTAATGCAACACCTCAACAGGAAGATCTGACCTACTTATTTAAACGTAACACGAAGTGCGTTGGAGGTGCAGACTCTTGTATAATGTTTCAACTGTTGGAATGTTGGGCCTAAAAATTAGGCCATGTTACTGAAATCACCCACCCTTGGCACATCGACACATTAACACCATAAATATTGGATAACCTCATAGACTCCTAACGGCAGAGACTGGATGTTCCTACTGCCAGACTGCGTTGATACAAGAGAAGTAGTTCACGAAGGCAACAAAATCGAACCTTTCAGGCAGATGAAAGAAGGTTCTATCGTTAATTGAGTGTAAAGCAAAATAAAAAGCAAGACACCATAGTCCCTTAATTGCAAGACACGGCGTGGTTTAAACTGGCGAAAACAAACGCAAGTAATCACCATGAAATATATCTGACAAACATCACAGTTTTAGATGTTCAAGCAATCTTGAAAAAAGCAAGTAACTGGAAAGCTCCAGGTCCAGATATAGTGCACAACTTTTCGTACAAGTAGCTGATTAGTGTGCATGATGCATTTGCAAGGTATACAATTAAGATCCATAATTATAGAGTTAAGGCTGAAAGTAGAAACCAAATGGACGAATGTGCATCATGCATCTATCCCTTATATTGGGATTTCGGCTACAGTCAATGTACATGCAAGATGCACTGAACATCTTGAACATTAAGGAGTCAGTAGGGTACTAGCAGCAGCACAGAAGGGGGTTTTCTTAAACACCTGTCGTAATATTAGAAACTTTCTCTACCATCAGGAAGCAAGAGACTAAAAACCTGTTGTGTGATAGATGGTAGATTTAAGAAAGCATCCAGAGGTGCCTGCTGTCACCTTCAATGCTCTCGACCGTTCTTCAAGTATGGCAGCGGTAAGAAATCATAATTATTATAAATATGAATATAATATAAACATAATAGCAATATATAATAACCAATATAGAAAATAATGAAAAAAAATCTCAAATTTTGATAATTTTGAAGATTAAAATTTAAGTTTATAATGCCAAATTTTCTAGACAGAAAAAAACTCGAAATCTAGATCGCGAAAATCGTAAAAATGTTAGGGAAAGCGTGCGTTGGTATATTTTTAATTTGCTGATTGCGAATAAGGGAATAAAAATAAAAAATCTAAAATTTCAAGGTCAAAACTTTAAAAAGCCACATTCTTAAAAAAAATTTCGTGTTCACAACGTTTTTAAAAACTTGTGTACTAACATATTGCAATGCGCTGATTACGAACATGGACGTAAAAATACCTGGAAGTATAATTTTTAGTGTTAAAACTTTGAAGAACTTAATTTTTTTTTGTTGAGGTGTAGACACCATCGGTACCGGTGAAAATCATATAAAGCACAAGAAAGGAACAGTCACACATTTTGGAGTAACCCCTTGTAATTTAAGAGCTTTATTGTTTGTTTTTGGCTTTTGATGGTTTGCATGAAACATTATGTGTATACAGGGTGTCCAAAAAGTTCCGGACCCCTTGCATATTTCCAAAGTTAAAAAATTTTTATTGAAGTCAAGGTCCTTTCTTAAGAGACCCTTTCACACACAAAAAAAATATATAAATATACTAGGTGGGAAAATTGTTTTAAAAAAAATGACCTTGAAATTACCCTTAAGTTCATCTTGAGGGTAAAACTAAAATTCATCAATCATTTCGTCGATAAAAGTCACTTCAAAAATGACCTTCACTTTAATAAAAAATATTTTACCCAAGGAAATATTTAACGGTTTCGGAAGTTTTTAAACGCCCGGTATATCGCACTTTGCAATCTTTTATTTGACACTTAAGAATTACAATTTACAAAATAATTTTGGTCCAACCCCTACTACCCTTTTCTAACGACTTGTGGGGGAAGAAATGCACCCATGGGAATGATCATAGAATTAATGTTGATTAAACTCCTACTATTTCTTAAAACCGCACGGGGGCGTAAAAGCACACATAAAACTGGTTACAGAAACAAGGTTTTATATTTGTTTTATACAATTCTTGAAATTTAAACAAAATATTGATTATTTGCCTAGGTGATCCGAACTTAAGCGGCATGACCCACTGCGCAGAATCTTGCGCAATGCCTTCGTTGGCTGAAGTTCACGCGTGTTTTCATGAAAAAAATAATAAAATTTGCTTTTTCTTTTTAAATGAATGATTTTTATCAGTTTTGTGATAAACAAACGGCAAACAGCTTCGTTGATTGCGCGGGGCAGTGTCGAGTCTGATAAATTTGTATTGTCATACTTAAAACTTACATACTTCTGAAGTTTACATTTTAGAACATCGAAACTTTTCAATTATAAGATATACAATCCATATTACTATAAATTCAAAAAGTTGCAGTTAAAAGCGCTTTAAATTTTAAAGATTGATAAATAAAAATTCTTAAATCTTAATGATTTTAAACGTCGAAAGAACAAATTAAAGTATCTTCAGTTTCAAATATTTGCAATTAAAATTTCTGCATTTACAAAGAGTTACAATTAAAGAATCTTTAACTTTACGTTATTTTGTTCCTGGGGAAATTAAAAAAGCACTAAAAAATAAATATAATGTTACGTCCTCATAACGTAGCATGAATAAATTTTCCTAATTGCTCAAGTGGGTTGCAATTAATAAAGATTTAAACGTGAACAAGAGCACACAAGTCAATGTAGCCAAGCTGAAAATTCCTGTACATAAATGTCGGCGGTTCCTGCGCAGAATTTTAGTGAAGGAAACTGTATATGATACTGAAAAGGAACCTGTACCGCAAAATGAATCTTTGAATGATCCTGTACAGAAACACGCGCAGGGTCACTTATATAAGGCTAAGGGAAAAGATCATGTAGCGCAAATCTATAAAGTTGCCCTTTTTCATTTCCTTGTAGATCCAACTTTACCTTTATAGGTTTGTAGGCAGGTTCACGTACAGAAAGATGAGCTTGATCCTCCAAGGTACCTTTATAAGAATATTCAAATCTGTTTTCAATGAAAAAAAAACTTTAAAACCCGTCAAGAAATGCAGCGTACAGGAGTTTATTAACAGTAAATTCATGGTTTTGATAACTGTGCGGTGATGCAACGTTTTTACTGAAATATTTTCGTAAGGAAATGAAACTGAAGTTTTCTATCAGTTTTCGAAGAAGACTAGCTTTGTTACTGACGAAATATTAAAGCTTGGAGAACCATAAAAATGAAAAAAACTTTTTAATGTAGTTACTAGTTACATGTAAGATATGGATCCAACTTCAGATAAAAAACAATAGATTTTATAGTTTAACATTTTTCGAATTGAATGATTAGTGTAGTTGATTCTTGATGACGCCAGAGTTTATATTCTGTACTATAAAACACTTCGTGATTGAGCGTACGCAACCTACTGGAGTTTCGTTAATTTCTTTTCGGTTCATTTCAGTAATCGTATTACATTCCATGTTTATTTTCACACGTTTCATCGTCCGATCGATATATTTATATAATCCAGCTAGAACATTATATGTGTCCAATATGGCAAAGACCTCACCATCGGATGTTGATAATACAATTTGTTCTTCAGTTGGAACAAGACCAAACTTATAAGGTCCTAATTTTATTTTTATTGTTTTTGGGACACGAAAAGTATATTTTTGAAGTTCAAATTTCCGAAGCGAATTCCAATTGGGAATAAGCCGAATTGAGCTAAGCTGTTCAATTCCACATCCATGTCCGTCAGCAGAAGGAAGCCTTGGATGTGGAGCTATAGCGTTAAAAGGAGGATGAGCCAATTCAGAAGAAGACCTAGACCTGGCACGAAGAGAAGCCTTAGCAGTAGGAGATCTGGACCTGATACGAAGGGTAGGCTCAGCGGGAGAAAGAGATCTCTCAGGCGAATGGTGTTCATGAGAAGAAGAGATAACACCAGGAACAAAGTCGCTTTCCGATAAATTATCAAACTGCGAACTTAACTCTGCAACAAGGTAAAGATGATAACATTTTTTTAAGTACGTTGGTATTTTCACCAGGTCTAAGACTCTGAAAATCTCTACAGATTTTTAACTATTTTGATTATTCTAAAGCGAAGCCTCTTGTAAAGAAAGAATGTGCTAACCAGAAAACACATTGGTGCTTCACACAGCTCGATCAGGTACCGATTGTCGCCACCACTTTTCTCTATTTGGGGACAAAACTTTAACCTCTGCTAAGACCACTTAGATTTTGCATGATATTAAGGTTATGAAATGGTATTTTGGTCTTCGGTTGTTGGTATAGGGATGGTGTAATCTGCATACTTTATAAACCTGTTTGAAGGGAAATAATATTACTTAATTCCCCCACAAAAATTAATTTTACCGCCGTCACTTGAAATTATGGCACCGGTTGGTAACCTCTCGGTCGGTATATTGTTATACCGTAAGCCTGCGGTACTAAAAATTAATTGATCGTCGCTCGTATGCTCTTTGTAGATTTGGCAGTAATACACGTGTCAATTATCGTAAAGTAGATGGGAAATTTGGACATCAGTCCATTAGCTGGGAAATTTCGCAAAATCGTATCAAAAAATGTGAAATATTAAAATGATAGTTAAACGTATGCCGAAATTATTGAAAGAAAGTTAACAAAAAAATAATCCGGCGGAAAAGATCGGCATACGTGTGGGGTAGTCTATTAGGGGTACAATAGACCCCTTTTGTTGTACAAAAAAGTAATGCCTTTTTAATGATAGCAGCACGAATGCCTCCACAAGATTTAAATGATTTTTGACTTAAAATACACATATTCCAAACGGCATACCGATCGGCTAGTACAAAGTAATTCCTAACCTCAAATATATGTATCGAAAATTGCACATTCTTTTTAATTATCGTTGCTCGAAAAAAATAACTTTTAAAATGAAGTTTAAATATTTCAAAAAAACATTTGTAGAAATTCATACGATTATCTCAGTCCCTGACCTCAAAAACTAACATTGAAGTTATCAAAATGTGAAGGTTACTTTTCGATGATAATTGCGCGTATGCCGTTATGTCCATCGTTTGATAATCATGTAATAAGATATATTTTCAAAAAGTATATGGTTCTATTAGTCCCTAACCTCAAAAATAAAAGTTGAAGTTGTCGAAAGTCTATCAAAATTAACCAGTGGGCACAAAATTTAGCGACGTCTTTACAACATCGTTACGACATCATATGTCCATGTCGTTTCGGTGTCTTCGCGATATCGTAAAGACATCATCAGAGCATACGACTCATTTAAGATATCGTAAAGATACCTTAACGACATGGGCATAGGACGTCGTAAAGTTGTCGTAAATATGTCATAACGATGTCGTAAAGGCGTCGTCAAATTTTTTGCCCAATGGGTCTATTTTATTCGACTTATTTACTACGAAATTCATAGAATATGCAATTTGAAAAAGTAGTAATATTTACTAAAATTTAACGTAATTATACATGAGTGATATGCAAATATTTGAGGTTAGGAATTACTTTGGACCAGCCGATCGGTATGCCGTTTGGCCTATGTGCATTTTACGTCAAAAATCATCAAAATCTTATGGAGGCGTACACGCTGCTATCATTAACAAGGTGTTACGTCTATGTACAACGTTTTTTAAATAATGAAAAATTCCGTTTCCCGGCCAAACAATGCGACATAAGAAAAACACCTCTAGTAAAAAAATATTATTTAATTCAAAATCATCAAAAACTATGCGACATACAAAAAAAATCTTAAGGATTAATTATTTGCTTTTCGGAAAGCTTATATAATTGTGTATATCCTTTTCCTGATAAAGCTTATAGTATTTCTGTTGAAGAAAGTGTTATTTAAAAAAATAAAATAAAATTTACAGCCAAACGTTTCGAGACATAAAAAATGCCCACAAAAGATCATTTTTACTTTAAAGAGACCTTTTTTCATTAATTGATAGAACTCTGCATCACACAATCACAAAATCACCATTTTTAATAATATAGTGTAGAAAATAATAAGAATAATAATTAGATTCTACATAATACATACTATAAAATAATATTTCTCTGCTCTGACCCTCAAGTTTTATTGCGGTGCAAAATAATTCTTTCTAATTTGAGAGATATCAATAATTATTTATGGGCCACGTTAAGGTGATTAAGTTATTTACAGATTAAACATAAAAAAGTCAGCTTATTGTAAATTTGATATTCAAACAGGATAATATGTTACAAGTAATTCAATATTTTAGTTTATTGTTTAGAATTGCTATTAATTAAAAATCTATATTTCCTAGACGTTATAAGGACTTTCATCAATTATAACAATGATATAATTTCTTTAAATAATGTAAAAATTATTTAAACAATACGCTTTTGTTTAATTATATAGTTCACTTAAAAATTGCAAAATAAAAATTTCATCCCACCAAATTTTCGACAGATTTTAATATTTCGAAGTCTTAGTTTGTTTGCTAACAATACTCGTAAATTTTAAGAAAAATTTAGATCGTTCAAAACATTTAATTTTTTTGAATATTTTATTTTTACCATTTATAGAAAAATTTAAGTTTATTGAGGTGCTCCTTTTTTCTACCAATACCCATCTTATCAGGATCATACTGGTTCTAGATGCATATCATTTTATTTGAACATTTTTTCCTACATATCTATCATTGTTTCCGATACAAATGAGAAAATTCAATTCTAAGAAAAACAATTTTCCTGGCCACAAAAGTTATTTAGATAGAATAAAATAAAAAACATATTTTCCTAATGCAAGTCAAAATTTAAAAAAATAAGAAAGCAATTTAAGGCTGATTTTTAAAAGAAATGGTAATATGAAATATCTCAAATATGAAAAATTTCATACAATTTTTTTGCCAATTAACAAAACACATATAGCTTATTTTTCTCTTCAAAGTCACAAATATCCTTCTGAAAAGATGCTGCGATTTCAAGTGTAGAACCCTATTTGATTGGAAAGGATTCGTTCTTTAAATAATTTTAATTTGTTTCAATGTTTTTTTCATGTACTTAGCATTTCAGGAATTCTTGAAAATTTCAAGAATTATTCAAAGAGAATATTATTTTAAATAACACAAAATTGTTTAAGAAATTGTGTTTTAAAAACTTGAATTAATTATTGTTCTGAGAAAAGAATGTTCACAAAAAATTATTTTTATTTTTCTGCGCCCGTATCGGTATAGCTTGTTTCGCGAGTTGAAAAAAATTGTTTTAATTTTTTCAGATCGAAAAAAAAAATGATTTAGATGTTTCCAGCTTCAAATTTACGTAAAAAGTGAAAGTTTCGTCGTTTTTTATTCTTTTTTAATACACCTATGGCTCGGGTGAAAGTAATAAAAAGTGCGATTTCTTAGAAAACGAGATACATTATAGTATAATTGTATCCCCAAAACATTTTTTTAAAGATTGCCAAAATTATGGGACATTCCGCATTCAATAAGTGAAAAATATATAATACGTATGCTATGAAAAATTTAAAACCATGGTATAAAAAATATAAATAGTAAAGTTTCTTTAATAAAGCTTTTCATAGCTTCTTTATCACTAAAATTTGATAAAATAGCAATTTACATAGGAAAAAGTTTTTAAAATCCAAAACAGTTCCCTGTTTACAAATATTCATGTTACTTTTCCAAAATCGTGGTCAGTTTTTGTTTGCGATTTTTGTTATTATTTATCAATAAAAAATTATTTTCAGCATCTCTGAGAAAAAATAAAATTTTTTTTTTTCGTAGAAGAAACCATTTGCAGTTTACAGAGTTACAAACAGATTAGCTCACATTAGCAATTTCTAAATATATCCCTCTGATTTTTTCAAGAGTGTTAAAAACGTTATTGTATCATAATATTATAATTATATACAGCTCTGAGTAATTTTTTTTTTTAAGAAATAAGTTTTCCACTTTTGAATAACAAAATATCTCGACTAACCGAATTAATAATATTTTACTATTCCTTGTTTGCTAATTTTTCGCTTATAAAATCTGTAAAATTTCAATAGTCATTAAACAACATTTTTCAATTTTGATTGAAGTCTAAATTGTTCGAATGTAGGAAAATATAAAAAATTATTTTATATTAAATGAATTATTCTTCACGCCTTGTATTTATGTGTATTTCTATTTAATCAAGTTTTAGTGATAGGAAAACTTCTCAAAACCTTATGAAAAAAAAACTTGGCTTAAAATATTATTTCTGTTCCCTAGGTTTTAAATTTTCGATGTCTTCTCTATTTTTTTCTCTAATGTATTGCGAATGTCGCAGATTTTGATAATCATTACAACAATTTTTAAGAGAATTTCCAAATTTCTTTTTTCAATTTTGATTTTAACAAGGGCTGGTTTTGACTTGAAGTTTCTTAAATAAAATTCATGGGGAGAAATCGCTTTTATAAGTTTTTAAAATAATTATTTCAGGTTTTGGAAAATTTGAATATTTTATCTTTTTTTTTTACTTCAGATTATTCATATTCGTCTAGTGTAATATTTATAAACATTGCTTGAATTATTTTTAATTATTTAAACAAATAGAATTTCGTTAAATAATTTTTTATTTATTTTTCATTAAAAATTGTTAATAGTTTTTTAGTGAAATATTTATCAACATTGTTTGATTAATCTAAAAAAAAAATTGTAATAAAAATTATTCCTGTTGGTCTATTGGAATATTTAACACCATTGTTTAAATTATTTTTAATTATGAAATAATATTCCATTTGTCTAAAAAATGTTATTTTTTCAAAAATAGGAAAACTGGCAGCTTATTATCATTAAGTGACATGAATTTATTTTAAAATGTTTTCTAATTGTTGAAAAAATAATTACTTTTAACTGATGATTAAGGTTGTATCTTAAATGTTTTTATATTTACATCTTACCTTTATTATTTAACAAACCCTTATTTTTTCTAAAAATTTAATTCTTTCGCTTTTTTAATGTAAAATCAATTTTGACCTATACTATCTGTCCTTGTGTGTCACGACATAATCCTGTTTTTTTTTGCATTCTGGAAACTTTTGCCTATATACTCTTTAACTTAATGCAATACAAATTGTTTTTGATCCTCATTTCTCCTTGGTAAATTGTTAAAGTCAGACATCAATTTGACGGACTTTTAAAAAGAAGGCCTTTGACCTTCTTAGAATAAATGGAATTTAGTAATATTTTGTAATGAGAGAAAGAATTTTGTAAACAAAAATTATTGAAACAAATTCTACTTGTTTGAATAATTAAAAATTAATCAACTAATTTTAATAAATATTTCACTAGACTAATAGTAACAATTTTTAGCAAAAAAAAATTTTTGTTAGCAAAAATTTTGTTAATTTTTTTGATTATTGTCACTTTCTCAAACTGAAAAGTTAAAAATAAGTTGAAAAATTCGGTAAAACTAGAACATTCTAATACTATGGCTTGTATATACTACGTACTTCAAAAGCTGCAAAAAAAATTATGAGAAAAGTTGGAAACTCACAAAAGACAACTTTTTAATCATGGGTTCTTTATTGAACCCCATACAAGAAACTAACAAGTGTTATATTTGAAAATGAATGATTCATTTGCTTTCAGTAGATGACTGTGAAGAGAAATGTAGAGATTTGGCTTAATTCGCCTAAAATTGACTATTATGAATAAAATTTACAAAAATGTCTTCTTTTCTTATAGGAAATAGGTGTTAAATTTCATGGTGTTTGCGAAACCTCTAAATATAGTTTGTAAAAGACTCATCTGCTTTTTTGTGGATTCGAATAAATTTAGAAGCGATATTTATCAATTTTAAAAAAAAACTTTTGTCAATAGGGAAATTTAATAAATCCCAACACAGATAAGCCAATATATTCTAGAATGATCCGTATTCATAGTAGTATATTATGCACCTAGGGCGAGAAGAGAGACTTTTTCGAAGAGTGTATGTTTTCAGTACGAGTTGTAGAGTTGTCGGTTAATTTATGGTAACTTACCATAAATTCTCCAAAATTAAATTGAAAGTATCTATAAATTTCTGGAAATTTCAGGTCATTCAAGGTAATTTTACAGGTAAATATGGTAAATTATCATAAATTACCTAAAATTCTATTTCAAACATTTTTTTAAATTTTATGTTCATGATATTTTTGGTAATTTATGGTAATATTGAAGGTAATTTACGGTAACTTAAGGTCAATTACGCAAAATTCAATTTACAAATATTTATAAATTTTCGGTCATTTATGATAATTTTACAGGTAAATATGATAACTTATTAAAAATGAACCAAAATTTAATTTTAAACAATCTTATAATTTCCAGGACATTTTTGGTAATTTATAGTAATATAACAGGTAATTTTTGTTAATTTTAAATTAATCACGTAAAATTCATTATAAAAATGTCTATAAATTTCCGGAAGATTTTTGTAATTAACGGTAATTTTATTAATTATATATTGTGAATTTCTATAAATTACCTCAAAATTTTATTATCTGCAACCAAAATTCCTTTATAGTTGTTACGGTGAGTAGGCTTATTATTGTAAAATGCGACCTCATAGATGTTTCATTTTCATTAATCAGCTCTGACGTCACTTTTCTCTCCCTAGGGAGTAAGAAGTATAGATCTTATTAATATTTCAAAAATATTCTAATTACTCAGAAACCAGAGATTAGAGTGCAAATTCGGATTTAGATTTTGCTTTTTTCGATATTATTTTTTTTTTTATAATAATAATGAATTATAAGTATGATGAATCTATTGAATATATGTATATGTGTACAATTCGGTGCCGACACGGATGTTCATGTTTGATCTTGAAGTTAATGTACCTAAAATTAAAGATATATGATATTATTATATTTACTTATAGAATCGAAGATAGCGGCAAATGATAAGACCAGAGTACAGAAAATTTTCATATTTTCTAATTTGAGGAACTACTGACTAATATTTTTATTGAGAATATTATTAAAAATGTAACTAATGAAATGATTATTCTATTGTTTTATCAGAATATATAACCTCTACAATGGTTGTTATTGCATACACTAAATGCGCCAAGGCTGTCCTTCCGAGATATTTACATTTGATAAGAGTCCGTTTCAAAGACACAATTTGGTAACAAACTCCGCTAAACCTTACATCACTATTTATATAGTCTTTTACTTTTTAAAAGAAGCTGACATTTTTCAGAAATTCGAAAAATGAATTTCATCCTTTCATGTTTTTGAACTAATGTTTCAAAAAATACTCACAAAAAAAGAATTTATTTTTAAACAAAAGGATCGACATCTAACACCGATTTTAATTCAAAATCACAGTAACTTCCAAAAAAATGTTGAATCACAAAAACATTAATATTAGTGCTATTAATATTCGGAGTGTCTATTCAACCAGAATTCTGGACGAATAGTCTACGCCTATTCGTCCAGAATTCTGAACAAATAGCCTGTCCACATTGAACGGCTATTCGCCCAGAAATTTTGCAGGAATAGAATATTTACTTTGATTTAAATTATCGTTGTTTATACAGGTCCGAAATTTTTTGCCGAACTTAAGTTTCTCAGCCCGGCAAATTTTAAAATCAAGAAACCTTCTTTTCTGGCAAAACCTTTTTCTACTTTAACTAAATTTTACCATTTTATCAAAAAATTAGGAATATTAATTTGTAAATATATACACAAATTGGCATACAATCAAGAGCAGCAAACACACTAACAAGGGGAGGACGACGACTGTAAACACAGTAAAAAAATACGCTTTAACCACTGATCATAGAAGGGTGATTCATCATATCTTAAACCCCTTGTCCAGCTCTCTCTTTGCAAAATTACGTCTTATCAACTGGTCACAGAAAACTAATTGCTTAAATCACGAACCCCTTTTACAGCTTTACCTTTTAAAAAATACGTTTTAGCGACTGGTTACATCCCAAACCGCTTTTCCAGCTCCCCTTTTACAAAATTACGTTTTACCTATTGGTCACAGAAGAGTGATTGGTCAAATGACGAACTCCTTTTCCAGCTCAACCTTAAAAAAAATTCGTTTCAGAGACTGTTCGCAGAAGAGGGATTTGTCAATGCTAGAACCCCTTTTCCAGCTACACCTTTAACAAAATAAGTTTCATCAACTGGTCACAGAAGACCAATTAGTAACATCTTCAATCTCTTTTCCAGCTTCCCCTATAGCAAATAAGTTTTAGCAACTTGTCATAAAAGAATGATTGGTCGGATATCGCACCCCTTTTCCACTGCCCCTTTCAAAAAAATAGTTATAGTGACTGGTTACAGGAGTGTGATTGGTCACATTTCGAACCCCTTTTCCAGCTCCCCCTCCAGAAAAATTATTTATAGCGACTGGTCACAAAAGAGTGATTGGTCACATCTCGAAACCCTTTTCCAGATCTCTCTTGTAAAAAATACGTTTTAGCGACTTGTACAGAAGAGTGATTAGTCAAATGATTTAAAACGATGTTTTGAGTCAAAGTAATGTATTTTTTCGCTGAGAATTGCTGGACGAATAGCCATCCAATGTGCGTAAGAATTCTAGACAAATAGCCGTTCCAAGGCAGGTGGTCTATTCGTCCAGAATTCTGGTCGCCTAGACACAGCAATTAATATAATGTTTCTATGAAACCTAATATTGTACACATCACTGTGTGAAGAATTATTATGAAAAAAAATAGTGTTCTAAATACCTAGCTCATTCATTTCCGCATTTTGTTGTTTTATTGTTTCAAGATATTGAGGTAGTGAGACAAAAATAACTGATGTAGAAAAAAGTTGGCTATGTTTGAAAACGTAAAATAAATAAATTTGTGGTTAATATTTTCCATAAGTATTCTTTTTGTTTAGTTTTTAATTTTGATAAATGGTTACAAATGGGTGTAAATGATAAATTGTTTTATTAAACAAAGGACGTAATCAGTATATGAATTCATTCAAACACCGAAAATCAAGCAGACGCGAGATTAGTCCAATTAGTTTTTCATAACAATTAAGGAAATAAAGAGAATTATTCTATAATGACAACTACCAATTATTGAAAGTAATTATATTAATATTATTCTTTTTTGAGGAAATGCAAATAAATAAAAAAAATATAGGTAGCACAAATACAAAAAAGTATGTTTTTACTTGTAACTCTTAAATTAAATAACAAATTAATGATCCTTTTTAATTGACTGCAAAATAACTTTTTGAAATTTAACTATTTCGGAATTATTCTTTTTGTCCTGACAGGGTTTATTTAAGCTTGCGCCAAAAAAATCTATCGTCCTCTTATTCGATCCGGCAGCTAAATTTTTCCGATTCAAAATGAAAAACTTTTTATTTATAAAGATTCAAAATCCATATTTCTAAAATCTAGAAAAATTACCATTAAAGCCTTTTCAATTTCAATGATTAATATGTAAAAATACTTAAATTTTCATATGTTCGAGGGTCAAACGTCAAGTTTTTAATTCTAAATATTCAAAAATGCAAAAATTTTGAATCCACATCAACAAAACTTATTAATTATTTATCTAATAAAATTGCTGAAATTTTGATGATTATGAAGATCAGAAATAAAACTTTCCATTCTAATTCTTTCAAACTTAAGAAATTTTTTATAACATTTTAATTGGTCAACTTAAAACAAAGAATAATGCGCCGGAAAGGCTGCTGACTGCTTTTTTCCATCGGTTATTGGAAAGTTCCAAAAAGCGTGTAGTAATATATTTCTCATTCACTAATTTCAAAATTTTTTTCAAACTTCGCGTACAGACGTATATCTAGTACCGGTATAAATCATACTTAAAGCATACGAAATATATCACGTATTTTAAAGTAAGAAAATAAATCTTAATTAAACCCTTACGCTTCTCTAACGTTTTGTGGGAGGTGGGAACGAACCCCTGTGACTGGTCACAGAAATAATTTTGGTCACACTCCTTCCCTTCATCAACGTCTTGTAAGGGCAGGAAGATTGTTATGTGCCAAAATTGTATTCTTTTTTATTGTATTCAGCCCTATGGATCACCTGCTTATGAGTCTTTTGTAGCTGTTATTTTAGTGTTCGGCGGGTGAACATATTTCAAATACATCCAATAGATGACACTTCAATCAAATAAGCCTGTTTTTGTATTGTTATGTATAGCAAAACACAAAATTCATTAAAAATTTCATGGAATTCTCACAAAATCTCGAAATTCCTGTCCTGTTATTTTTTACAAAAAGCTTACCGATATATGACGGTAATTTTTTTTTCCTTGAAAAGAACATCACTGAGGTTAATAGTATTGGCTGTAATTCCCGAGTCATATGGGTATCTTTAAATAATAACAATAATTTAGTAACCTGAAAGTCATTCCCTCACTATGTCCCAAACTCCAGATTGAAACACTTTTGAATTCTTAAATCAAAATATTCTCAAAAAATTTGTTTGCCAGTTTAACTAATCTATTAAAAATGCTATGAATGTTCAAAAATCTTCGAAATTTGGACAATCATTCACGAATACTCTCATTGTCTTTCGATAGTTGGCAGTACTGTCAACTGTTCAGAGGGGCGAATTTACCTTAAGCTTGTTCGAGTACCTCTTGAAAGAAGATTCTGCTAAAATTGATAAAAGATTAGATTTTCAGGCGTCATTCCATCACTTTGAAGAAACAAAGAGGTAAATACTCTATCTAAATATGTATTACGCAGCGATGTATGTTTTTAGAGGTAGTAAACCTATACGAAAATCCAAATGTGCGAAACGGTTATGTTACGAGATTTTTTAGGTTATGTTTTATTTCGTCATTAACTCACTATCATTTCCTCACTTTAATTTAAAATGAGGTAATGACGATTTGGGGAACTTTAATAATAGTCAAACTTGATTTTTTTATTTATTCGATTATATAATCCTTGAATTTATTGTTTTTTTGTTGTTGTAGAGCCAAATAATGTCAAGAAAAAGCAAGTTTTCTGATGCCGAAGCTAAATTAAAAAAGAAAGAATACGATAGGAAGCGGTGAGAAAAAATAAAGTCCAGCCCCAGAAAATTATAAAAACTTCGCAAAAATGAAAGAGCTTAATACCTAAAAAAAGAGTAAGATCAAGTGAAACCTGTATCTACTATGTGTTCCAGAGAAAGAAGGCAAAAAAGAAAAAATTGGAAGAAAAATAGTAAGACATATAAAGACAAAACACCAAAAGTTGTAAGGATTTGACAAGGTTTGTAAATCACAAACCTTTCAGTTCAAGACCTGCTGTAGAACCCGTTTTTCAAAATAATATTCCGCATCAAAGCATGGAAGCTACTCAAAGAAGAAAGTAACTAAGAAGGCTTCGAGCAATCCAATCTGCAAAAATAGCCAGATTAGGTAAAAGTTTGAAAGAAGAAATAAAAAACAATTAAAATACCTTAAGAGATGTCAAAGGAAAACCAAAACAATTTTAACATCTCCTGAAGCTAAAGTATCAGCACTTTTAAAGAACGTTCAAGTTTCTTAGCTAGGGACCTACAAAAAAACGGATGTAGCAAAGTAAATACACGACTGATAAACCCTAAACTGGAAGTTACAAATTTTTAAGAAAAAGATGAGAATTCCAAGATGTGTCCAGAAAAAAAAAGATTTTATCAAGTCAAAGGGACAAGCAAAACAAAAGAGTTTGTTATGTGATAATATGAAGAAATTACATAAAAAATTTGTTGACTCCCGTCGGACATAAAGTAAGCTTAGGAACATTCTGTAGATTTCGACCTTTCTGGGTGACTTGGGCTAACATAAAAGACCGAAATACGTGTCAATATATAATCCATGCGAAAGTGCAAATGATGGTTATGAAGTTGCATGAAATTGAAGCATTGCCTAGCTGCAATTTGAGTAAGACTTTTATCTATGATAACATGTGACGTCTATTTAACTAAATGTTTGCTGAGAAATTGTCAAGATTGTAAACATAAAAAATTATAATATTATCTTCCTCAGCCAAATCGAATGGTGACATTCTATCAGTGGATGTATGAAACTACATCATTTGAAAAAGATGAAAATATAAAGAATGTACGTAAACCTGGTAAGAAAGAGATCACATTGTCAACCAGAGAATTAGCACAAAAACTCGAAGAAACATTATCTTCATTTTTTCAGCACATTGCTACGATAACTCACCAGTATCAAACCGTTTCGGAACTATAAAAAAGTTTGACTGAGCATGAAGTTCTTATATATATCGATTTCAGGGAAAATTATGGCTCTAAATATAACGAAGAGATACAAGCAGTTCATTTTAGCGGGGCAAAAAAACAAATCACACTTTATACAGGTGTATTAGATTTGCTTCACAATGAAACTATTAGACCTAAAACTTTCTGCTCTTTATCTGACAATAACAGACACGATTTGATGGCGGTGTGGACTTCTTAGTACCAATTTTTGAATGGATTGAACGTCAGAATTCTAACATTTACAGAATCCTCATGCTGAGTGATAGCCCTGTCAGTCAGTATAGAAACAAGTTGATCTGGCGACAAAGCCGTAGCTGAAGGAAAAAATGTCGTGGATTTGAATTCACTTAAAATATTTTGGTGTATAGATGTTCTTCTATTATGTTGTTTGAAGATACCACCACTGTTATCACAAGAATAGAAGATCTAATCAAACAATCTGACACTATCATTGCATTACGTGGAATTAAAAATATTCGCCGGTTTGTGTTTACTTGTGATATGTTGGAGTTTAGAAGTCTTTCGTGCTCTCAATGTGTGAGGAAATGTATTCGTTTCCACCTGGGATATTACTCATCTTAAAAAAATCCCTGTACTTCAACAAAACGTAGTAAAGTAGAAACGCGGTCCCATGGTGGACATTCTCCAAGCGATGTAAAATATGATGTAGTTTATGTTATCATCAGATGAAATAACAAAATTTACCCGGGGAAAATAACTTTAAAGTCTGAGGATGCTACTTTGGTAAAGTGTATGGAAAGAGGAATTAAATCCTGAAGATGGACTACAAGCAATGATGAAAAGTTGTACCGCTGGACAGATATTATACAGAAGATTAAACCTCCAAAATGGATCAAAAAAGGGTTTTATTCCGTAAATTAAATAGATCATCTTAAAAATTTAAGGTTCCTAAGGAAATAAAATATTTTTGTAAATTGTCCCCATTTATAGTTAAATGTTGCAATCTCATTGTGATTAAGTGTGAAAAGGAAGAACATTGTTCTCAGTAACACTAAGAGTAACTGTAATTATAAACAATTTTCATTGTTTCAAATTTCAAACTTTGATTAATAATCTTATTTAACTGATACTAATAGTGATAATAGTATTTCAAAATTAATAATTAACCTTATAGTATACATTTCAATTCAAGTTTTCATTAGTTGAGTAATTTCAGTCCATTTTTAAACAGAATTAAAAGAGAGATTTAGAAAAAAAAGAGTTTAAAATGTCTCCGTTCCAAGTCAAAAGTCGTCATAGTTTAAAAGTTCCTCCTTTTTTAATTTAAAAAAGAAGCTTGCTTTATGTAGTTTTTAGAATAGAAGTAGTATTTCGAAAAGAAAATATTTGTAAATTAAAATATAATTTTTTTCACATTTTTCGTTAAAAAATGAACATTTTTTTCTTAAAAATTAAACTATTTTCAGTTTAAAATCGAAGTATTTTAACAAAAATAAATTTTTTGTTGAAAGAGTCAGCATTTTAATTGAAAATGCATCTCTTTTTAAAAAAATATCTAATTTGTTAAAAATGACTTTCTAACTGAAAATTTAACTATTTCGACTAAAAAAGTGACCTTTTTTAGTTCGAAATTCCACAATTTGGATATAAATTTGTATCTTATTAAATTAAAAAATCATTCATTCCCTGGGCAATTCGCCTATGTTCTTAAAAGATCGACTTATTTGTTTTTAGAAAATTGACTTTTTTAAGTAGAGAATAAGTTTTCTATACGAAAGTTGATCTTTTTACTTGAACATTTTTGTTTTTGGTTGGAAATTCAAGTATTATAGAAAATATTCATCATTTCAGTTAACAATTCTTCTTTTAGGTTAGAAATCAATTTAATTGCTTTGAAAATAAACTAGTTCATTGGAAATTATTTCTTTAAATTGAAGATTATTATGTTCATTTAAAATTCATTTCCTTGATTGAAAAATGAACTATGATATTACAACTTCTACAAGTTCTTATCATTTAAATTATCAATTTTAAACATTTTTCTCATAGAATTCACTTTCAATAGCATATTTAACGTTTTCGCCAATACACAACAATGCAAAAAGAGGCCAACCGGACCATAGTGCCATTGATTAGATTTATTTTAATCCTGATACCCCTCTGGATGGAAGAGAACAGAAAGAGTGGGAGTGATAAATCCAATAGATGGCACTCTAATCAGGTAGGCCTGTTTTTGCATTGTTATGTATGGCAAAAATACTAAAATTCATTGAAAACTTGATAATTTTTGTGAATATTAAAGGAGAAATATAATTTTGAGTAACCATAAGAACAGCTGTAATTATTAATAAAAACATGAAAACATGTAATTCAATATTAGGAAAATTGAATATAAAGATAAGCCTCTTGAAAACAGTTTGAGTTGTATTCGTATTTTTCTATTGTTTATTTTTTTAATGGAATTAATTATTTAAATAAACAATTGTAATTGTTGCAAATTGCAAACGTTAATTGATAGTATTACTCAACTAATAATAAGAGTAATAATAACATTTAAATGTGACTAATTATCGTTATAATATACTTTTTTATTAATTCCTCTGGACCGGGAATTTACTAAAAATTTAAGAAATTATACCAAAATCCAAACTAAAATCCTATTTAACGTCCAATAATCGAATTGGTGCAAACATCTGTTAAATAAAACAAGAATCCAACGACCAAATTTGAACCAAACCGAGAAAACAAAAACAAAATATCCTATTGCAATTTGCAAAAACCAAAAAACAAATAATATTTTTGGACAAAAATAAAAAAGAGGAAAGAAAAATGAGAAGGAAGAGAATGTGGTTGGCGGCCTTCTCATTTTTCTTACCTCTTTTTCATTTTTGTCCGAAAATTTTATTTGTTTTTTGTTTTTTTTTCAGATTTCAATAGGATTTTTTGTTTTTGTTTTCTCTTTGTTGTCCAAATTTGTTTGTTGGATTCTTGATTTATTAAACAAGAGTTTGCGGAAATTTACTTCTGACCGAAGCGAAATTCAAGTTCTAAATATTTTAGTAATTTTTGTTAATTTAGAAAATTAATTTTTACTTTATCTGCAGTTCTAGGGCACATAAGTAAAAATAATGATTGTTTTTATTTTAGGACAGGGAGTTCCGGTAAAGAAATAAAATTTTCATTGGTTCAAGGAATTTTTGACATGGAAATTCCTAAATTATAATATAATTTTTTTAACATTTTTCGTTAAGAAATTACCTTTTTTTTGAAAATACAACTACTTGCGATTGAAAGCTAAACTATTTTGTTAAGAATTAATTGTATGGTTGGAAGATTCATAACAATAATTGAAGATCCATAATCTTTAAAAAATATAACTTGTTATTTTAAAACCAATTTTTTATTTAAGAATGATTTATTCCTGTAGCAAATATAACTATTTCGGGTTGAAAATTGAGCTTTCCTAGTTCGAAAATCGACAATTTGTATGTAAATTTGTCTTTTGAACTGAAAATTCGTTTATCTCGTTGACAATTGACGTATCTTTTTAAAATTCTACTTTTTGGTAGAAAATTGACTTCTTTTTGTAGAAAATGATTTTAAAAAAAATTAATCTCCTGATTGAAAAATTCTTCTTTTTCGTTAAAAACCCAAATATTTCAGTTAAATATTTATCAATTTCAATTGGTTATTTAAGGTATTCCACTCTTTTTTTTAATTTCGGAAGAAGGATCTTTGGAATTGTGATAAACTTTGACTTAGAACAGGGATTTTTAAACACTTTTCTTCTAAATCCCAATTTTTATTCTTTTAAAAAATTCCTGTTCTATGTCCAATATTTTCACAAATATTCCCTGGAACTGTACATAAAGTAAAAATTAATTTAATTCTTGGTAATTTCCCGTTTCTTTTCCCGGTCTTTCCCGGTTTCCCGCTCAAGTCTCCACCCTGATTATAAATAAATTATATGTAAATATATAATTTTAAGAGAGCGGAAATGTCTAGATGAATCAATAAAAAAGTATATTAAAAGGCTAATTATTTAGAATTATATTTTTTTTGTTTTATTATTATTATTATTATTAAACTTTTACTCAGGTAAACCCGGTTATACAGCATAGCCACGGACTAAGTCAAGTGACTGATGAGATTAGACTGCCATAAGTTAATTCAAATAATTTAATACGATGGTTGAAACCTCCTGCGATGATGTTGTAGGTATACAAATACTAGCGGCCATGAGCGTTAAAGGTGACAAGAGTCACCTCTGGATGCTTTCTTAGAGCTACCATCTTCAACGCCACGGATTTTTAGTCCCTCACTTCCTGATGGTCAAGAAAGTTTCTTACAATACGACAGGTGTTTAATAAAACCGCCTGCTGAATTGCTGCTAATAGCCTACTGAATCCTAATGTTCAAGATGTTTAGTGCATCTTGCGTGAACATTGCCTGTAGCCGAAATCACAATGGTTTGAATAGATGCATGATTCACATTTCTTCATATAGTCTTTACTTTATGCCTTAACTCGCTATACTTGTAGATCTTGGTTGTATAGTTTGACTGCAAATTTCAGTTAAGATGACAAGCAATATCGATGATGTAGACTCTTCCACCTTTTTTTCTCGCATCACGATGTCAGTTCGATAGGCCCGGATGTAATGATCCGTTTGGATAGTAACATCCCAATATAAGATGTAATCTACGCTTTCTAAAACGGGCATTGGAATGTATCTATAGAAGAGCATCCATTCTTTTAGGAGTCCTAGGTTTAGGGCAAGTTGTTGATGTATAATGCCCGCTACATTATTATGTCTGTGCGTATATTCTCTCTGAGCTATTACGAGACAGTCATCAATAATGTACTTGATAGATTCGTTGTTATTTCCACAGAATCGGCTCCGTTCAACCACGTCTTGATGTAACACGTGTTTGCGATACTTCCTGGTGCTGACAACCTTGTCCTGTATTGCAATGACGAATCCTTCCGTCTCTGAATACATAACGCCCTTTCTTAGACAAATATTAGATGCCTCACTATATACTTTATTTTGATCTAACGTGTTGGGGTACTCGCTATGGATGGCTTTCTGCCTCCATTGTATTTCTAATTCCTCTATGCGCTGATATTCAAGGCCCCATCTGAGGACAAATTTAATGGCGTGTATTCAAGATCCGCTTGACAGATGGTTCCGTAAAGCGCAACATTTCGTTTGCTGTTAAAACAGTCTCGTAACTGTATAACTTGTGATTCACACAGTTTTTTGACATCTACAATGTGCCTACCCCTAAATTTCGTGGTAGAACTACCCTTTCAATCGCTGAGTTTCTGTGGTGCATTCGGTGCTTCGTCATTTCTACGCGAACAATTCTGTTCAACTTGTCAAGGTCGATGTTAGACCATTTGATGAGCCCGAAGGAGTACGTGAGGACAGGGATAGCATATGTGTTGATCGCTCTGATTTTGTTTGCCGAGTTGAAAAAACTCTTCATAGTTAATCTGAGTCTCATAGTGAAGGCAGTCAATAGGCTTGTCTTAACTATCGTATGTTGAATACCCTTAGATTCACGAATACCCAGATATTTATATGATTCGCCTGCAGCTATTGCCTCGATGTCATTTTCGAACTCGTTCTCTAACTCTGCGGTCCCTAATTTCCCTCTGATTAAAAGCACTGTTCTTCATTTATCTTTCCGAACTCCATGTGGATATCATTGGAAAACTGCTTTGTGACATCGATCACTTGCTGCAGTTTCTGGCCTGAACTAGCGTACAGCTTCAGGTCATCCATGTAAAGAAGATAGGTCACTTGATGACCATCCTCATTATCATGAATCCATGAGACATGCTGTTTGATGTTTTGTTCAGTGGATTCAACACTATACAGAACCATAGTGCGCTGAAGGAGTATCCTGGAAATATAATCGTCGTAAAGCGTATGGATCTAGTTATCCTTGGTTGTCCATGACCAAAATACTTGATTCTTGTACCCCAGAGCCTCATCGTATGGCTTAAAAAGTCAATAATGCGTGGGGAGATTTTGTAAAGTTGTAAGACTTAAAGCACATAGTCATGCGGCACGGAAGGAAACGCTTGTTTGTAGTCAATATATGCCATGTGTAAGTTCCTTTGATGCTTACGAGCTTGAGTCATGGCAACATCGTCTATAGTGACTAGATCTTTACAGCCTCGTGAGTTTTTAGAACATCCTTTTTGTTCTTCTCTAAGAATGTCATTCTCGTCGCAATAAGAATATACCTCATCTGCAATTATAGCTGTAAGACATTTATAAATTTTTGGAAGACAGGCTATCGGTCAAAAGTCAGATAGATTTTGAGCGTCGTGTTTTTTTGGTATCACATACGTAGTACCTTAAAGCATAAGACCTGTCATCAAATCTGGGTGTTCAATGATCTTCTGAAAACACCTTGCCAACGCAAGATGCACAGTCATCAGGTACTTGTACCAGAAGTTGTGCACCATGTCCGGACCTGGAGCTTTCCAATTACTTGCCCTCTTCAAGACCACTGAAACATCTAAAGTTGTGATGTTTGTCAGAGGCATTTCCGGGCTATTGCTTGCCTTTTCTTCCTCCAGTTTGAACCACGCAGTGTCGAAATTGCATCTGTTCATTTTCCCCAAAACACCCGACAAGTAGTTATTCATATCTTCCAATTGAGGGACTTTGGTGCGTTAGTGGTTATTTTGCTTTACTCTTACTTCACGATAGAACCCTCTTTTATCTGTCTGAAAGTTTTGGTTTTGTTGCCTTCGTGCATTACTTTCCTTGTACCGACACAGTCTGGCAGTAAGAACATCAAGTCTCTGTCGTTGAGAGTCTAAAATTTCAGCCAATATTGCTGGTGCTAATTTCTGGATGTGTCGAGGGTGGATGATTTTTGTAACATGGTTCATCAGCTTTCTGGTTCTATTTCCTTTTTTACATTGAGTTAATCGACCCAATTTTGCAACTTACTTTCCTGACATCCATATCCTACCTGATCTTCCATGGTGGATCTCGATCCCTTGCTGGGACAAAAACTGCATTTGCAGGCCTAGTTTTCCGGCCCAACGTTCTAACAGTTTCCACAGCTGCACAGTATACAAGAGTTTGCACCTTTAACACACTTTGTGCTACATTCAAATACGTAGGTAAAACCTTTCTGTCGAGATGTGCTATTAGTGCACGCTGATCATTTGTGATGTTCATTTTGGGCAAAGAATGCCTTAGTGTTGGTTCTACATATCTGAACTCTAGTAAAGCATGACCAAAATTCCTTTCCAGGTGCTGTAGTTCTTCTGAGATTTCCCTATCCACATCATCGTTAGTAATATTCGGATGTGGTTCTAATGGATCCGGTGCATGATGTTCATTATCCCTAGCACCTATGCCTTCAGCATCAATCAAGTCTTCGTTATCTACACATTCAAAGGCGAGCGAATACGAATACGAATACGCACAGGTGTTTCAGTTAAGTAATAACTTTATTCTTTGCTCGTGTAACCTGAAATTCACTAGCAATGAATTAATTAAAAATTCAAATTTAAAAAGAACGTGTCTCGGTGCACTGGATAATGCCGGATGTTTAAAAGTATGTTACTTTCGCAATATATCTGACGGGCGTATATAAACACCAGTGCCACCCTTGTGAATTGCCTGACATTTTTGGCAGTCATACTGACAACTTCGATATACGAATCGCGTACTTCAAGTCTTTGTGAATAGGTAACTAATCATCGAGTTTTGAACTAATTCCCTTCATGTGAAAATTTTTATTATCGTATGAGTCTATTTCCTAATAAACTCCACTGTGCTATAGTTCGCAAAAATAACTTAAGTGTGGATTCTGCAGCTGATTGGGACTGTATATCGCACCACAGCTAGAAAAAAGTGCGTTTGCATCTTTTCACTAACACAGACATCCGGTGGAGTTTCGCCGCTATTCTAAATTAATATACGAAGATCCAATCGACAAGAAAAGACCTCCCTTGCCTTTCAGGTGTAGTAAGGTAAATGTGAGTTTTTAATATAGTTATTATAAATATTAATTTTTTTTGTTTCCAAAAAACTTCGTCAACTGACAAGTGAAAAACAAAACCACAAACAAATAATTGGTCAGGTCTGACCAGCCTGACATAATCAGCACATTGGTCTCTCTCTCTTCCTAACTGTTGCCAAACTAGACGCGCCTCTGCTTGGGACGTGACAGCTATTTTAGTGGCAGTGGTTGGATTATCATTTTCATTTAAATTAATTGCTCTTGATAACAATTTAACTTCAGCATAGTTTTAAGATTGCCATTTCATTAACACTTGGGAGTATAAGACCTTCTTAGATACGTTGCACAGTCACCTTCGGGCCAAGGCAAAGGTCGAAGTGCATGATAGACGTTGGTCTTCTTCGCGTATTCGCAAGCTCTGCCATCGTTAATAAGCATACAAAATACTCTGAATTAACCTTGCAATTACTCTTTGCAGCAAGATTGTACAAGTGAAGGGTTCAAACCAGTGTCATCATTCGACAATCACTTTTCAGATTTTTCGGCGAAGTAATAACATTTTGAGACAAATGTTAGCTTGTAATCTTAAATTGAAACTTTCAAAGCCTATATAAGCCACATCCTTGTAGAAGCTCTAGCTAAAAGAGAATCAGCGAATTAAAAATAGTTATTAATATAAAATTCAAACCTTTTCGATATTAAAGATTACCAAATAGTGTCAAACCTGGATTTAATGTCAATTTTGGGACTAAGCGTGACACTAAATCCAGAGTCTCGGAAATATTTTGTCTCTTTCCTGTTTTTTTTCTTTCTTGTTCCTTTATCTGTTTTGTGACACTTGAGTAAGCACCGCATATCCTTCCGCAATGCCTCTCACCTATCCCCACCGCGCGGTTCAAATTCTCGAAAAAATAAAATGGATGATGACTAAATCTAGGTTTGACTGTAATTTAAAAATGCACAGTCTATGATTTTGAAGCAATCATTAGCTTAAAGCTGACAATTAACTTATCCAACATGGAATTAGAAATATGATTTTAACTTTTTAATTTGACATATTCCTTTTATTTAAAATATTCATATTTTTAACAGAATACGAGTTTAAATTCAGCGTGAGATTTTTCTTTTGGAGATTGATTACCCGTAGATGAAAGTCTTACAATAGATTCGCTCCTTACAATCCATTCAGTTTCATCAATAAACAAAAGTATAAAATTATGACTTCAATTCATCGAACCGATAACTAGCTACAGCATATTTCCAATTTATTTCAGAATCTGTGTTTTCAACCAAACGCCAACCCGATCTTACAATCAATTGAATTGTTATCATTATTTATATAATTGGTATTATTAGTTATCTATTCTGTGACAACCCGAGTTGACCTGACAGATCCTTTTATAATTAACTAATTCCGCTATTCACTTATCGTTGAAGTGCAATCGCCTAACAATTACTGCCTTTTTCTACTGAACGAGAGCAGCAACTCCTGGCTAGTAGCCAATGCACATTCACGGCCGGACGATTCACTTGTACATTAATGAATGATATTTCTTCTGAAAAAAATAATGATCTGTTTACTCCTTAAACGAAAGTTAATTCTCAGAGACATTTTTTAATTTCTTGTCCAGGGATAACTTTAACATTTTGTTAAGACTGAATCAACCTAACTTTGAAGAAACTACTTTTAGACTAAAATGGGCAATTTCGTATGTAATATGTTCTAGATATCGGCTCAGTCTAGTTGAATAGACCGTCAAATACCATCTATACCAATTTTTTTCAAATCTCTCTTATAAATTGACCTCATTTTCAAACAAAGTGATTTCGAGATACCTAAAGAAACTAATGAAATGAAATTTTCTGGTGATATTAACCGTACCATCAGTAACGCCATGATGACATGCAATGCCGAATTTTTTAAAGAACAACAAGAAAAAGTGAATATCCTTAGTTACGATAGCAAAAACATGTCTGTTTGCAGTGCTAATGTTTCTTTTACAACGAATTGAAAAATTCCAACACACAGGAATTTTCAAATTTTCTGTATAATCATATTCCTACACACGATTTTCAGTACACATTTAACCCTTATCCTAATTTTCCAACTGCTTCGTAGTAAAGTTTAAATTAACACTCCCCAGTGGGCACGAAATTTGGCGAGATTTTTACGACCTCGTTACAACATCTTTACGACAACTTTATGACATCCTATGTCCATGTCGTGTCGGTGTCTTTGCGATAGGATAAAGACATCGTCAGATCACACGACTTATTTACGATATCGCCAAGACACCTTAACGACATGGACATATGATGTCGTAAAGTTGTCGTAAGAATGTCGTAACGATGTCATAAAGACGTCGTCAAACTTTGTGTCCACTAGGTCGATTCGTTGAAGAGAAGCAACAACTAGCACGGAAAACTATAAGCTTCATACGAGAGTACAAATAATGATGAAACACGAACAATTTTCGATTTAAATTTCAGTTTAGAATCCCTAGCCATAGCATTTTGATCCTAGCCTCTAAACGAAGAAGAACTAGTGAACGAATCCTAATCTATGGAAATAAAAAGAATAACGTAAAGCCCAATTCAAAACCATTAAAACTTATTCCCTTGGTCGATAATGAGTCTGAATTCATGCAGGATCAGATAACTGATAATAAGGAAACGGGATTCAAGCAAGGAAAGCTATATATTAAACTTTCTACGATAAAGGCACCATTGATTTATGGCCGCGCCTAACATGGAATTTAATCCTTTCATAATGAGGCTCCATCTGAATAACGAAAGGGACACCTACAAGGAATAGCATTAAGCCCAAAATAATATTTTTGGGCGTGTAAGACTTGTTATATACTTTTTGGCAAGCCCCTATATCCATCCTGTATATTAAATGCAATCCTATCCTGATAAGACCTTGCCCGCAAGGGAACGCCTTCAATACGATAAAAACATGGCGATTAAAAGGATGTAAATACCATTCTAAGATACATTAGAATGTCAATACAAGAACATTTCCACAATCTATCCTCACAAATTATCATCAATGCCAAATTCAATAATGTGGATAAAAATTAAGCCAACATTTCAGAATATTTAAAAGTATATTGTCGTTGTGAAAAACCACATACCAAGCTGGAAAATTGCTATTGCATACTCAATATAATTATTTCTTTAAAGCGAAAATAATAAAATATTCAATAAAGTATTTATTCATAATGAAATTTTATCGCACACGGGTCATGTAGAATCATAAAATTGCCACTATAATAAAGATCGAAAGCTAAACCTTGAGCAAGAAAATGTTGACTACAAAATAGATTAGAAGGGAGGACTCGTACAAAATTTAAGAAATTTATATTAGATTAAATTCCAAATTAAAAATCCTATTTAACGTCCAAAAATCAAATTGACGGAAACTCCTGTTGACAGAAAAACAAGAATCCAACGACCAAATTTGAACCACGACGAACAAAAAAAAACAATAAACAAAAAAAAAGTAATAATTTTCAGGCAAAAATAAAAAAGAGAAAAGAAAAATGAGCAGGAAGCCAACCACATCCCCTTCCTCCCTTTTCACTTCCTTTCGTTTTCTTTCTTTTTATTATGAATAAATTAGAATAAAATAACATTCAAAATAAAAAAAAATAATAAAATTGCATTACCAACGTTTCGGTACTCGTACAGTACCCTCACGAAGGCAAGAAAAATTTAATATGTAGAAATTGACAGCACCCAGGAACTGGTAGATCCCAAAATTTCATAAAATTGAATGCTACCCATAAAACTAGGCGGAGACAATCTCACGTCACACGATATAGTGTACCGGCAGAAATTTTAAACGAGCTCATTACCTATAATATCTGAGTTTCAACCTAACTATGGTAATTGTACTACGATCGGTCAGATAGAAAACACAAGATGCTTGAGATATTACCATGGAGGCATATAAACTCAGAGAACACCGATAACTTAACATATGCTTGAGGTTAATGAGAAAATGTAATTGCAGACTCCTCCAATATAAGATAATTATTATTATATTATAATCATATGAATGCGTTCATGCTCCTAATAATTTAAATAATAACAACAAAAAAGCAATCCAATCAAATAATCCTATACAACTTTACACGTCATTTTACTATTAATTTATAATCCTCTTAGGGGAAGAACCTTCATATAGTCAGACAACGCAGTGCCAAAAGCGTCTAACTAAAGACATGAATGTAAGGATGAGAAGCACATAGAATAACTAACTATTCATTAAAGGTAAAAAGTAGAGATGTGCGATCACTCACTGCCGCGGCAAATGACCAGTCACCCGCATAAGTCATTCTAAATGCAATAATGAGAGTTGCGCGTTTTACCGGAAGCCGCGGAAGAGGGGACATAAATATTCTTCGCTAGCGTAACCTGTAACTCACTAACAATTAGTTGTTTTAAATTCAATTTTTAAAAGAATGTGCCTCGGTGCACTAGTGATAAGAACGTGCGTCAGAGCACTTTTGACAACCCGATTTTAAAAAGTACATCACTATTTCGAAGGCCTAAGTCTGTGTGAGCCTCAACCCCACCCTTGTTAATTGTCTCACTCCCCTAGTAGCCATACTGACAACTTCAATATACGAATCGCGTACTTCAAGGCTTTGTGAACTGAGTAACAAATCATTAAATTGTGAACTAATTTCCTTCAGCTGAAACTCAATGCTCTGTTTAGGACTGTTTATTCCACTACGACTGGTGAACAATGCTTGTGCATTTTTTACTAATACAAACATTTGGTAGAATTTCGTCGCTGCTTTACATTAATATACGGATATCCAGTCGACAAGATTGATTTCTTGCCCTTTCAAGCATAGAAGGGCAAATGCAAATTTATAACCTATTCGCTATAACTATTCATCTGTTTTATTTCTAACAAACGATGTCAACATTAAATTTCACCTGCCGTTTACAGAGTGTTAACTATCACAGACGCCGTAGAGCTTACAAGTGGCAAACAAATCCACAAAAACAATTTGTTAGGTCTTAGAAGCCTTCGCTTGAGACTTGACAAGACGAGTGGATTCAGACAGGATGACATCCGAACAGGGCCTAGTCCACACGACTTCAGAACGACTGGCATTCCAATCGAGCACCAGTGCCAAATATGTAAAATAGTTGACGCGCTTATAGCAAAAAACATCTAATATAACACCGGCACGCAAAAAAGTGGTCTGTCTGATAGACTAAACTAGCAGATCTATATGTTTTGGGGTCGCTGAATTCAAATCCGGTGTTCAAATAACCAAGTTGACTGGTATTTTTCTGAAAAACGAAAAAATAGACGTGAAATCGACAAAAAAAGCGGTTTTTCGTGCATATTTTTGCAAAAATATATATTTTTATCCCCGTTGAACCTATCCAGCATATGCTTATGTTTTAGGGGTAACTGATTCTGAATCCGGGGTATAAATAACTCAGTTGGCTCATATTTTATCGAAAAGCGCAAAATTAGACATAAGATCGATGAAAACCTTTCAACCTTTACCTTCCTCGACTGGGATTGTCGTTCACTGTAGATTCCCTTTGCCTCTCACGTTTCGGGGTTTTTAATTTGCGTTAGTCTCCTTGCATGGCAATGGTAGGATTTATGTTAAATAAGTTTTATTTACATTTAGCGTTACGCAGGAATAACAACGTGGACGTAGTAAATTATATTCCCTTTGGGGTGCTTTATTACCCGTGAGTCCCCTTGCCTTTCGCGCTTATAGGGTTCTTTTATTTTTTCTTTTACTTTAAATCGCTTGTATCGAAACCTTTTGTCGTCAAAGGACCTACGTTTGGTACCTTGATTGACTTGGTCTCGTTTTAAACTCCAACTGTAGTCAGCCATCATGTTGATATCCTAACACCCCTGATATCGCCTCTCCATCTTTTTTATATCTTCATGAAAACGTTCGCCTTGCTCTTCACATAAGTCTCTCAGGTTGTCTGGAAACTTATTTCTATGCGAATGAAGAAAATTTAGCTTTAAATTCATAAGGCAGCCTAGTTTATCAAAGTTCGTTACCATTTCTGAAACCACATTTTGATAGTCTAGACTTTTCTTATTACCCAAAAAACATATAGATACCCTGGTTAAGTCCACCGGTCATGAAAATAATTTTTTTTTTTTGCAAAAATTCACACGAAAAACCGCTGTTTTCGTAGATTTTACTTCTACTTTTGCATTTTTGGATCAAATATGAGCCAACTGGGTTATTTTGATCCCAGACTCGAATTCAACGACCCCAAAAACATATAGATATGCTAGTGTAGTCTGTCGGACAGACCACTTTTTTTGTGTGCTGGTGTAATTTTCGATGGATTTTTTTCGATTTTTGTTGGTTAAGAAATCCTATTTTTACCGTTTTTCTTCACCTTGCGTTTGGTTTCAGTCTCTGATTTTCTATTTTCTTTTTTCTATATAATCCGGGCAGTTGAATCTCATTAGATTTTACTTTCTTCTTTCCGGAAGCCGTTCGCACTTCAACGACAAGACGTTTTACTCTCTTGATTAGTATGCGTAGATCTCACGATCATCAGCGTTTTTCATGGGACATCAGTGGGTTTTAGAGAGTACTATCGACAGTATTGGATATGATTCTGTTCAGGCTAACTACTTAAAACATGAATCTGTGGCTTGGTATATCTAATGCATGCGTGAATATCTTTGCAAAAATTATAATGCACACATTATAAAAGACTGGACAATTAATAAGGAAATCCTTTCTAGCTTCTGTGTCTCTAATATCTTGGTTGATGTTAATCCAGTTCTTGATGTTGTGGAAGATGTCGGAGGTATATTTATGTCTTACTTGGTTCAAAAAAGGCATGTTTAGGCACAATTCTAGTTAATGTGCAATTATTATAAGTAAATCTTTAACGGCCGAGAAACTAATATAGGAAGATGAAGCAAAACAACTTAGTTATCAGCAACGCTATCGGAAAGTTTTATTTAAGTTTCAAACTACACAACGAACCATACAAAGAACCATACAAAAAAAACCTTTAATAAAATTAAAAAATGAGACAAAAAGGTTTTTAGGACCTAACATAAACAGACAAGACCTCATTACAGAAAACACAAATTTAGCCGTAATTTATGATCTACCTAAAATCCATAAAAATGACATTCCTTTAAGACCTGTTTTCAGTTTCGTCAATTCGCCCACTTATACTATGGTTAACATATTTAATAATATATTATACACTGTTCTTTCTAAACCCAAATCTTTCATGATATATGCCATAGAATTAAAACAAAAACTTGTAAAACTCACTATTCCTTCAGACTACGTTATGATGTGTCTTGACGTAACTTCCCTTTCCCTAATGTTTCTGTAGATTTAGTTCTAAGTAGTTTAGGAAAAAGATGGCCTCACATTAAAAAAAATCACTGCACTATCTCTAGACAAATTTAAAGGAGGAATTAAATTTTTAATGAATAACATCTATTTTCAATTTAACAAAATTTTGTATAGACAAATATTTGGAACTCCTAAGGGTTCTCCTATTTCTAATAACTTATCAGACACTGTAATGCAAGATTTAGAATCTGAAATTTTCAAGTTTTGGCCTATTTTAGATATGTAGATGATACTTTTTTAATTATTCCTAATGACAAAATTGAACAACCTATCAAAACCTTTAATTCATTTCACACAAGATTACAATTTACACATGAATTAGAGGATAACAATACTATCAACTTTCTCAACATTAGCATTATTAAAAATGATAATAGCTCTATTTCTACTAATTGGTTTCGTAAATCGACATATTCTGGCCGATTACTTAATTTTTTATCTAATCATCCTCTGCAACATAAAATTGCAATTATAAAAAACTTAGTCGATTCTGCTATTTTACTTTCTAATAAGAAATTTCATAATGATAATATAAATATAAGTAAACATTATCTATTTTTAAGTAATTATCCACAAAATATTATCGTCAAACAACTTACCAATAGATTAAAAAACTTAATTATATGCATTTAACTAACAATTCTAATAATATTATAAATAAAGAATTTGATCCAAAAAGTAACATTATAATTCCATATTATGGTACAATTTCTGATAATATAAAAAGACATCTGAAAACTTATAAGATCACCACAACTTTTCGTATAAATTCTAAACTGGGTACAATGATTAAATTAGGCAAAGACCAATTAGAAACCTTGTATAAAACCGACGCGACGTAGCCTACCGTTTTGCATGTAATTGTGGTAAATGTTATATTGAACAAAAAAAGAGCCTTACACATTAGACGAAAAGAACATCAAGATAGTGTTATATTAAATTATGACAACGTCTTAAATGATCATTTACATAACAATATCAATGTTAATATTTCTCACTTTTTTCCTTGGGATGAGATTGAAATATTACATAAAGAGAGTAACCCTATAAAAAAACCTTTGCTGAAATGTTTTTTATTAAAAAAGGACTAGATATTTGCATTAAAAAAATTACCGATTTAGACTACCTTAACGAATCATACAATTCTATCCTTGAATTCTTTCATTAGGAATAATTATATACATTTTTTATCCTGTTTTTGTTCGTTCACAATACCCAAAAATCTAAAAATTGAAAATTGTTAATTCTGAAATAGAATTTATCTTGCTAGTTCCTACATTCTTAATACTTCCATCCCTCTATTTATATTCTTTTATAATTGGCGCCTCTTCTTCCGATTGATGGTGCGATGGGTCAGTTTCCTTAATGACAGTCACTTTTGGAGTCATCCCTATGTGAGTAGGATGCTTTTCTATTCTGCTCTCATAACAAAATACAAACAGTTATTTTTAACTTTTCAACATAATTTATTACGTTTTTAACTAATCTCAGTGACATTTTACATTTAATGAACAATTTCACTTCAAAATAATCGCTCAGGAACTCAAAATATGGTAAATAAAATGCTTTACAATCTAACCGTACCTTACTGAAAATTTCCTTTTCTTTAATAACACAGGCCCATGAAAAAAACAAAAGTGTCTGTGCAATTGACCAGACCTATATATTCTTATGTATTTTTCGACGCTGAATCCGAATTTGCAATAAAAAAGTAGGGTCCAGCTACTTTTTTATGGGGTTTTGCTCGAAAAACCTCATTTTTTACGGTTTTTCCATGGTTTTTTTTAAATAAAAAAAATAAAGAAAAATTTAATTTTTTTGACTTCAGAATCGAAATTCTACGGGAAAAATACATCGAAAACTATGTTTTGATTTTTTTTTTACAAAAATTTCAACCCACCATACGGCGATGAAAAGGCAGAAAATCGCGAAAAGTGAAAATTTGCTTCAAATTTGATTAAAATGACATTAAAATCAAGTTTTACGATTTTAAACCGATTTATAAACATTGAAAATACTTTACTGGGGGTTTTTGAGGTCGCTGAACACGAATTTTAAGTCATTTTTTTCAAAAAACAACTCCTAGTAGGCGTAAGTGGACAATAAACGTGATAAATTGATATTTTTTTCAAAAAATCGATGTTTTGGAAACTGTTCTGGAGGTTTTCCACTACATGAATCACAAAACTAGAACTTTTTTCGACCCTTGATCATAAAGTAAGACTCAGAACCTATGTATAGCGATATTCATGAACTCCATTATAATATGTTTAGCTTCTTTTAAGAAGTGCCTTAGAGTTTAATGGGTTAATCAATTGAGTTTGTAGAATTTTCGCTAATACTTCGCAACTACGATAGTGAGATGTTGGATACTAGATATTGGCGATATCTATTTTTATTTTTGTCTTCCAAAAAAATATTTTTAATAAAGTTTTAAAGTGTTTTACGCTTACGCACACGTTTCTCGACAAATGACCGGCGTAAAGGATTTCTGACACGCTTTTGACCTAATTCTGAAGATGTTTCTCTCTTCATCATCCAGCAGTAATCTGCCAACATATTTATACCCCATCGTCCTTGAAATCTGCGTTCAAATTCCTTCAAGTCTTGGTGAAACCTTTCTCCTTGCTCTTCACTAAAGTCCCCGTTGTTCACAGGAAATTGATCAATATGTGAATCAAGGAAATGAAGCTTCAAGTTCATTAGGCAGCCCAGTTTTTCAAAGTTGCGTACCATCTTTTTACAATAGTTTTGTAATTTACGTCTTTAGTGTTACCCAAAAATTTTGTTGATATATCTTTAAAACTAGATCATGCTGCTTTCTCATCATCTTTCATAGTTCTTTCAAAGTTTTCATCTCTAAATAGAGTACGAATTTCAGGTCCATCAAAAATACCTGTGCTTCATTTACCATCTGTTTTGTGGTGAAATACTTGGCTCAAATATTCGTAGCATTCCCCATCTTGGTCTAATGCCTTGACAAATTGTTTCATTAAACCAAGTTGAATGCGCTAATGGTATAGGAGCGTCCTTATTTGTGTTATGAAGAAGGACTGCTTTAAGGCTCCGCTTCGACGAATCAATGAACAGGCGCCAATCCTCAGGTTTGTATATACCTGGTTTTAATTCGTCAATAAGTCCTTTTACGTCAATGCAGTAAACTAGCTCTGAATCTTCTTTAAAATATTTTCGAAAGGTTTTCGCTCGGTCACGATATTCACTTACTTTAGTTCCCTTCGTCAGCATATGTCGCTTTTTAAAGTCTGAAGCGATCAATTCACATTGCTCTTTAGATAGGCCAGCCTTTCTAAATAAATCATTCAGACTCTTTTGATCATATTTTTTCACAGATTTCTCCACACCTTTAGGTACATATTCTTCATCATCATCTGAAGCGAGATTTTCTTCACTTTCGTCGGATTCGCTTAGATCTTCGGATGATGTGTTATCGCTTGGTTTCGTTTCTTTCACATTATTCTGATTTGTCGAATGATCATCCACATGCCGAGAATCTAAACGTGTTGTAAAACTATCTCGTGATTCTTCATTTTCTAAACCTTCTATAAGGATTTTTTCTGGAAACTCAACAGTTTTAGGACTAGAATAAT
>NC_046662.1:31185950-31199098 GCF_010883055.1 Belonocnema kinseyi | reverse complement strand
CTAAGGCACTTCTTAAAAGAAGCTAAAAATATTATAATGGAGTTCATAAATATCGCTATACATAGGTTCTAAGTCTTACTTTATGATCAAGGGTCGAAAAAAATTCTAGTTTTGTGATTCTTGTAGTGGAAAACCTCCAGAACAGTATCCAAAACATCGATTTTTTGAAAAAAATATCAATTTATCACGTTTATTGTCCACTTACGCCGACTAGGAGTTGTTTTTTGAAAAAAATGACTTAAAATTCGTGTTCAGCGACCTCATAATCCCCCAGTAAAGTATTTTCAATGTTTATAAATCGGTTTGAAATCGTAAAACTTGATTTTAATGTCATTTTAATCAAATTTGAAGCAAATTTTCACTTTTCGCGATTTTCTGCCTTTTCATCGCCGTATGGTGGGTTGAAATTTTTGTAAAAGAAAAATCAAAACATGGTTTTCGATGTATTTTTTCCCGTAGATTTCGATTCTGAAGTCAAAAAAATTAAATTTTTCATTATTTTTTTTTTATTTAAAAAAAACCATGGAAAAACCGTAAAAAATGAGGTTTTTCGAGCAAAACCCGATAAAAAAGTAGCTGGACCCTACTTTTTTATTGCAAATTCGGATTCAGCGTCGAAAAATACATAAGAATATATAGGTCTGGTCAATTGCACAGACACTTTTGTTTTTTTTGTGGGCCTGTGTAATTAAATATTTCCCTACTTTAACTTTACAAAAGATTATTTTTAATTGGGAGATTTTTTGTTCAAATCCACATATTAACAATAACTGATTAAATTACAACTATTTTTGACTGACTCCAAAAAATTGATGTCTTTACGAAACTAATCCGTAAGTACTTTCTATTGTTCAGTTACTAAGATTATTATACTATTTTAAGAAAAAGACAATTTTTTCAAGTAAAAAGGAGTTTGTTATGGGCAAAGCCCCATAGGGAGATTGGATAGCAGAGCCTCCTGCAAATAAAAAAAGATGTGATAAACTTGTGGTGTAAGTCTGTGGTAATCCCTCGGTCGGTATAGTGTGTACTAAGGCAGCCGAATAATATTTTTTCGACCTTCCATCAGTGTTTGCATACACGCGAGACAGTAAAAACACTTCGCTGCCTCGGTTAATACGACGTTTCATATAATAAGAGTATAGCTTCCGAGTTTTTTATATTATATCTCAGCCTTGAGGCTATTGGTCACAACGTGCGTATGACGTAAAATACGTAAAATGACGCAATTCTCTCATTGTGGATCGGTCCTCGAAGAAACAAGTACAGCGTAGAACTATACTCGCGGGTCGAAGTAACTGACGCTCATGCGCGGTTACCTGATTCGTATTTCCCGTGACAGGTAAAGTTCAGCTTATCGGCCGAGCCCGGTAAAATACCCCAACACCAACAAGGACCTACTTTGGTGCTCCAAACAATGTCAAGAAAACGAAGAAACCATAATCGCTTTGCATCAAAGATTTCACGGTGAGGGTTTTAAATAATAAAAATTTTTCGTTTCAATTTAACTATCTTGCATAGGAACATCACTTTCGAAAGAAGAATGATTTAATTCAGAATTATGAAAAAACTATGCGACATACAAAAAAAAGTTTAAATAATAAATTGTTGCTTTGCAAAAGACCTATATAAATGTGGCAAACTTTTTTTTATGCAGTTCATGGGTTTTCTATTGAGCATCAAAACTGTTATAAAAAAAACGAAAAAACTAATTTTCAGCGAAATTACCTTTACTATAAAAAAGTCTGCGAAGGAAATTCAGACATAAAAAGTTTCTTTTAAATATTCTCCATCGAACTTAGGAGAATTTGAGAGATTTTAGACGATTTCATAAGAACACTTCATCTTTTAGAATGGACTGAATTGTTTTATTTACCTTTTGTGATAGAACTAGCCATTTTTCTTTTAAACTTTGTTTAGTATATAGGGGAGTAGGATACGCGATCGGGTTTTCTTTAATCTCCAAACGATTTCTGCGAGCTGTTGAAATAACGCGTGTGAACTGAGAGTCGATGGGTGAATACTCGAATTGAATCCAGAAGGACTTTGTATCTTAGATGTGTGAATCTAGATTGCAGTGATTTGTTTTTTGATCTTCCGATTTTCTGCTGCGTGCAGATATCGGTTGGCTTCGTTGTGTGCGGGGAAAACGCGTAATAACGTCAAGTGAGAAGCAGACTTTGTACCTCTAGTTCAACTGTTCATAGCGTTTTAATTATGGGCTGTGTGCAGAAGTGAATGTGTGTCGTATTTTTCAATGTTGCGTACCAAAGAGACTTTTCCTTCTCGAATTCGATTGTGTACTTCGAATTATGATGTGACTAGGTGCCTACAAAAATTCAGTAATAAAACCACCGTTTTGAAGTACAGTGTCCTTCTCTCCCGCTAATGTAGCGGAACCGGTAGCATGTGCTGGAATTTGAATTATAATGTTAAAGACTGAGTTGCAATTATCGAGAAGTTACCGGCCAGTGAAATTAAGTGGTTATCGTGAGAGTGACGGATCGTAACGAGGTTCTTGACCGATCAGCGCATACTGATTTGATCGCAAGGTTGGAGGAAGCTTTACCTGTTGGCACCTGGATAAAAGTAGTGAATACGTCTCTTGACCTTGACCCTGATCATATGGAAGTGTTGTCCTAGCATCTACTCCCCGGTAAAAGCAGTACTGAGGTCGAAGCAATTGCTAATCCAGCTGGCCGACGATTTCTAAACTGAGAGGCAACGCCTTGGAATGGTTTCACTCAAAATCGGAACGCATAGAAATGGAGAGGAGCGATCAACTTGCAGAAATAAGATGTTTGATCATCGCCCTAGAAAGCTGGAACGGCGACTTTTTTTCAGAGAAAGGAAATGACAGCAAAATCAGCCATTTAACCAATACAGCCAAATTAAGCTGACCCTCGAAAACCAGGTTCTAGTGGAGAAAGATGAGATCAATGACTATCTGATCGACGGTATTCTAGACGTGCAACTGTGAAACCAAGCTCGCATGAGAAGTTTTGATTCCGTCACTACGCTCTTGAAAGGGTTGAATCAAATTTCTCGGACTTCCGGGCAGTGAAAAGGTTACTCCAAACCCCGAATACAAAATCTAAGAAAAAATTGGCTATAAAGAGGAAGGTCCCAGAAAATTCATCACGTGCTACAATTGTAGGAAAAACGGGCTCTCCGCTTAGTAATGCCAGCTGTCGAATAAATTAAAGTGCTACGAATGCAAATATCCTGGGCATCTGATGAAATACTGTCCTGTCAAGAAAGCAGATGGCAAGACTTGTAACGATGTAAAGCTTCTAATCGTCCTGAATGAAAAAATAATGTCATCATTGTTGAGAGGCTGAAACGTGTTAAGTAACTTTTGGTTAGGTCTGGCTAGAGTATGCAGGAAATTAGAATCTGAAAATTGTAAGGTTACGGATAATTAACTTATTAAAAATAATGTTTTTATCGTTGAAGATAAAGAATTTCTTAAATTGAATAATAATATTAAAATTCCACATGAAACAAAAATGAAACTTTTCTTATAAAAAATAAAAACTTAACAAAATTGTAAATGATTTGATTGATAGACAAGTTATTCGCCGAAGCAATTTGAAGTACGAGTCGCCTATAGTCTTAACTGAGACGAAGAGCAGTGATTTATGACTGAGCGTAGACTATAGAACATTAAATCAACAAACACTGCGAGACAACTATCCCCTACCGATGACCAGATAGACACTATAGGGGGTAAGAATTATTCTAGTATACTCGATCTGAAGAACGGTTTTCACCATATTGACGTTGCCCCCGACTTAATTAAAGTAACTTCATTTGTTACACCGAATGGTCAGTATGAATATTTAAAAATGCCTTTTGGGCTCATCGTATACTAAGATGATATTATGGTAGCAACAGAAAAAATAGAAGAGCAATTTTAAATTTGGCGAGATGTCTTCATTGTAATGTCAAAAAATAAAATGAGATCAGCCTAGGGAAATGCTCTTTCATGTTCACTAAGATAGAATTTTCAGGCTATAATGTTTTTTTCAGAAGAAATTCGTCCATTGAGAAAAGGTCTCAAGGCAATGGAAGGGTTCCTGGAAATATGTTGAGGAATTTGGATTGATAGCTAAACCCCTAATGATGTAGTAAAAACGGATGTAGCTTTCAAATTCGGTGAGCCACAGGTTAACGCTTTTGTTACTTTGTAAAAAATAAATAATGTGCGAGCCAATATTAGCGATGTATAATCACCGCAATCCAACGGAACTTCATTCCGACGCTAGTTTCTCGTTTTTGGCTCAATTCTCTTGCAGAAAAAATATGACAACCGTTTTCACCTTATCTTTTTTTTTCTCATTTAACATTTTAATAGTCAAAGACAACCCGTTCGAATGGAACCTTTCGGTGTTTCAGACCCAGGACGCAAAAATAATTTGTTTATTATATCACTTTCATGATACTTTTCTCATAGAATAAAATAAGGAAATTAGATTTCCTGCAGCTCACATATTTAAAAATAATATCAAGATTGTTCAGTGACATCTCTACTGGTTTTTTAAAATATTTTGGATTTGATTGACCCAATTATTGAATTTGTTTGAAGAAATTTTTGATTGGCATTAGGGTTTTATGAAAGTACTTAATTATAAAACATGCATTTCTTAAATTATTAGATTGGCAAACGTCGCGAAGCTCCTCTCTCTCCGCCTTTCTCTCTTTCCTTCTCGATCTCTCTCTCCCTCTCTTTCACAGTCAGCTCCCTCTCAGTGTGGTCGTCCCGTTCCGTCGCAGAAGGATGAGGTGATCGCGGGGAAGTAAATCACTTCGTAATCCCACACGAACAAAAATCACAAAAACGTCGCACAGAGGCATACACTTAAAGTTTGAGATGAAGTTAATGGAAAGAAACACAAAATCAGCGATTGAGAATTTTTATAAAACAGAATTTCTGTGAATATAAAGAGGATAGTTTTCGACATGAAGAAAATTAAAGACATCCGCTCCGCTTCAAATCACGAAGAAAACTGAAACAGTATTCACAAAGGTCCTCCAATTTTACAACTTACAGGGTTCAAAGAAACAATTCTTTCATTAATAAAAGGGCTGCGGCCGTAATTCTACCTGAAATTTGAGATGACCGATTGCCGGTTCCCTTTAGGAGGCAACAACGACATATTAGTAGTTCTTCCGAAAAACGATGTAGAAAACGCTCTAAAAGTTTTTAATTCAAATGATCATGAGATTAAATTCACGCTAGAGAAGGAGCAAAATAGGGCGATAAACTTTCTGGATGTAACTCTTCACAGGAATGACGTTCAAGAAATAAAGTGAAATTGTACAACGTAGCTTCGATTAAAGGTTTCAATGTTTCTAAGGGCCTCCGTGGTTTTAAATTTAGCAAGATACTATCTGAAAAAATATATTTATATATAATATCTTTAGTGTTTTCTGTTAAAATTAAAGTAGTACGATTGCGTAACAAATCGGTATCAGAACAAAATATTTAATTATTCTTTTAATAAATGTAAGATTATTGTAGCACCACCACGCGAAGGTTACAGTACGAGCCCAGGACCTTTTTCACGGGATTTTTGTTTATCTTGAGTTCCCTTGCCTATTACAAAGTGGGATGCTTGATTATCATGATTTTTCTCCTCTCACGAATCGGGGGTTTGTTAGACCTCATTGATCTTAATTAGTGTCATCCTAAATTACAGGGGAAATGGTTTCCTGCTGTAAAATTTTGCTTAGAATTTCAACTGGCTTCACAATCTTAGACAGGTACCTTGCATAGGGCAGATAGTATACTATTACTACAATTTGCGAACAGCAGCCATCAGTCCTACTTACGTTATTGCATTCACATTAGGGTAGTCCAAAACATTTTTTTCGAATTTTACAAAAAAATAAATGCATTTTTTTGTTTTAAAACAAATGATATTGAGAGGTATAGACACAGTATACGAATAAAATATTATTTTCCAAATATGAACGCCATAAGTCTGTTTTATAGGGCCCTGAAAAACCCCATGAGTGAAAAAATATGTTTCTGGCAGATGAAAGGGCATTGCATATTGATAATTTGATGTTCACTATTGTTTCAAGCCATTTTCTCATAAAATCGAGTCAGAAAGACGCGGTTGTTTCAACAGTTTTCCACTTGTCCAATTTTTAATCAGAGGGAAGTAACAATTCATCAATGTTAACATGGTTAATAATATTGTCTTTGCTTAATTGGTTAACAGTTGCGGTTTTTCCTGAAATTTTCAACCGTTGGTCTATTTTTAATTAGCCGTGACTTGATAATTAATGAAGTTTAGCAGAAATAATTATTTAATCAAACTATTATTGTTTATGACAATCTGCAACTCTTTCAACACCTGGTAGTTGCGATTTTTTTCGCCCATTTTTAAATTTCTGTCCTTTTTTCACTTAATGAGGTAATAATTAATGAAAGTTAATAAACAAGTTGTTTCAACTTGTTTATTTTCAACTTTGCATTGCCTTTATATTAATAAAAGGATAACAACTCAAGCACCACAAACAAGGTTTTTCGAATAATATAGTTGTGTCAAGTCAATTATTTTTGCTCTTTTACACAAAAAATAAAGAAATGATTTAAAATGTATTTTTCTCTAATGTTTACTTATTAATAGTTAATAACTAAGCAGGCGTAGAAAATTTAAAGATTTTGTTTTAAAAATAACAACTTTTTAGCACCTGTCTGAGAAAAGATAGTTACAAACAATATTAAACTGTCAAAACAACTTTTTTGATAATTTTCATTAACTATTATTTCCCTGAGTGAACATGAAATAGTGAAATGGAATCAAACTCAAATTCTAAGTATGTAGCGTAGAATTTGGGTTTGAATATTGCGAATTCGGTAGTGAAATTTAAACTAAACTTTGAAAAACTCTAAGAAAGTAAAATATAAATGGAAACTTAAATACAGAAAATGCAAACTGTATTTTTAGAATTTCAATTATATAAAGAGTATCTCAGTGGTAAAATTCAGTTTCCATAAATTCCACATTGCTGTTGAAATTTTTACAAATCTTAAGGAGAACTCTAACTGCGAAAAAAGAATTAGAAACTGAAAACCCTTGTATGAAAAAAGAGTTTTTTGTTTTAAATCATAAAACTGATTCTGAAGTCGTAGGATTTCGTTTTGATAAATGCGAAGTCTATAATAAAATTTGAACTTAACTGGGACTAAACTCTGAGACGGTAAAACAGAAATATGAACTTAAAAACAGAAAATGGTAAGTGTTTTTAATTATAAAAATAGCACTCTAGTTATTGAATCCAGTCCTTAAAGTTTTAAATTCGGCCGCGAAATTCCGAAATACCTTATAAAAAAACTTCACAAATTTCAATTTTATACAGTAGATTTCAAAAACTGCTCCTTCCACCATTCTATCTTCCATTCCAATACTCTCAAGACGTGCCACATACTTTCACGTCCTGCCTGGAATACAAAGAATATGTTAGCAAAATTTGGTGCTAATTGTCAAAAACTGTATTTTCATGAGCAACATACGTATTACGCCACTTAATTTGCTATATTTTTAAAATCGTGCCCCCCTCCCCACTCGATCTTCCCCCAATACTCTTAAGATCTGTCCTGGAGCCCAAAGAATAAGCGGAAAAAATCTAAGGCCATTTTGTCAAAAACTCCGTATGTGCCCCCAATATCAGTAGAAAAATTGTCTGCCCTGTCTAGCCCAAGTATGGGCCACAGAGTTCTATCGAGCAGGGCCAGATCGTAAATCCCAATTGAGGCTAGATCGGTATTACGTTCAAAATCAAGCGATTTCTTTATGAGTGTCCACTTGCCACAGGCTAGCTACAGATTGTACTATATTAGGACCCAGAAAGTCTTGAAAAAATTTTCAACATAATAAACACGCTAAACCCTTTATTCTAACCATTATTTTAACACTCATCTTTTTCGTATTATTTATCAAAAATACTGTAAAAAAGGCGAAAATTGAAATTTTAAAACAAGTGATGCATAATATAACTTGTAGGATATTTTGTCTTATTTATCAAAAATAATAGGGAAACGAAAATCATATTTTTAGCGTAAGCATGTAAGACAGGGAAGAATTTCTAAAAAAAGAATTTCACTTTTACATTTTAATTTAATTCAGAAAATAAATATAAATTTACAAATGTCTGTCTATCATCGAGTACCAGTTTTACGATAAGAATGCGCACCTCTAAGCCCAAAAGGTTTAAGCAATTTAATCTTTAACTATACTAAATTGTGTAGAAAATTCAGAATATGAAGGTGGATACAAATATTGGGATCACAACTAGATGTTTTTGATCAAGTTTCTTTTAAGCATTTCAAGTTTACAGAAGGTCTAAAAATGCCCAAACCCGAAGCGAGAGATCCAACAGCCGCGCGCAGATTCTTGTTGAAAATGCATTTTCTTTTTTTTTCTGATTCGAATAAATTTGGGATCGATATTTATCAATATTCAAAATAGATTCTTTAAAATGGGATAATGTATTGCTAACAATGTCCAAAGAAAGTATCTATTCATTACACTTGTTTTTGAATAGATGGGAACACAGATAAGGAAATACACTTAGGAATGACCCGTATTGATGTAAATATGATTAGGTTTCATAAATCTTAAAATAAGTATGACCTACTACTAATTTACCAGCCGTAAAATAAATCAGTTGAAAGTCATAATTATTTGTTACAAACTAATTATGTCGAAGAACCAGAGATTAGAGATTAAATTTAGATTCAGATTTTTTGAGCTTGAATTTTTTTAAACCATTAAAAGTTTATTTTCTACGAATTTCAAGTGCCTTGTAAGTTATAAACTATAATCCCTTCTTATTATTTCTTAATGAGTTATCAGTATGATAATAAATTTATTGAATCTACGTATACAAACATCCAGATGTGAAAAAAGTCACTTACCCAAAAAAGAGCTACAAATTTATCATGAATAACTTTTTAATAAGACATATAGTTTTGTTTAATCCGGAAAAATAACATAACCAGCGAAAAAATTGATACTTATTTCTTGTTTAAATACGGCATAATAATATAAATTGATGAAATGATACATTTTTCATGATAGCTGAGAATAAAAATTAGTGCAAAATAAGGAGCAACTATCAAGGTAATTTTGAAAAATTATATTCGCATATCATTTTACAATATTTGAATAAGCAGTCCCAGACTGAGATACAGATAGATATAATGTTCGTTTAATATAATAGAATTAAATTCAATGTAAAAAGTTCCAACTTTGTAGAAAATCGAGTGTGAAGCAAAATACGAGTGATGGACATGTGTTCGGTAAGGCCAAAGGGGCTTTAACAAAAGAGAATAAACAATCAACAAATTACACTTGCCGATGCTTAACCTTTAATCCTGAAAGTTTTGTTCACAAATAGCAAGAGTTTAATGGACTCGCGCATAGCGGTAGATTTTTCTTAATTTCTTTAACCGTTCGTTTAGAAATTCAACTTTTATTGTTAACTGCAATAAAAACAACGTTCCCAATAAAAAATGATTAGCGAAAAATTGGTGGATATATTTTAAATGAATAAATTTTGTCTATTTTTGTTTGGTATTCTTATTTGTATCGACTTGACTAAATCCAAAATTCTTCATAAGTTACTTCATAACTCCTCATAAGAGACAAGTGGGGACCTGCTGGAGCAGCATCCACTTCTTCTCGGCTCAGTCCGATAACCGTTTGGCTTTCCATGTTTATTTTGATACGTTTTTTCTTGTGACCAAAATATTTATAAATTCCAACCAGAACATCATAAGTCTTTAATATGGCGAAGACGTCACCATTGGATGTTGATAACACGATTTGCTCTTCAGTTGGTACAGGCCCATAGATATTAGCTCCTGTTTTTATTTTAATTGATTTATTGGCAGGAAACGTGTACCTTCGAAGTTCGAATAACTGGTGCGGATTCATATAGTGAATAAGCCGGATAAATCTAAGTTGCTCAAGCCCTCATCCATTTCCGTCTGGAGAAGGAAGAATTGTAGGTGGCATTATAGACCTGGTAGGAGGATATGCCTCTGTAGGAGAAAAACTGGACCTAGCACGAATGGGAGGCTCGTCAGGAGAACGAAAATTCTCAGAAAAATTATTTATATTCTCTACTCGAAAATTCCTTCTAATATAGTGGGCGGAACCTATTGAAATATCATTAATCTCTTTTTTCCTTAATTAACATTAACCCCTAAAGAGTATGAATATATTAAACTGAAACATCAATGAATGTATTTGTGATGAATACGAATTTGACACAGTACTTTAGTTTGCGCGATTACTGGACTTACGACTATGATAAAGCAAAAAATTAAAAAAATTAAAAATATATATTTGCAGACCAGATATATGGAGAGAAATTTTGGGAGATTACTCCACGGAACTACTCCTTGATTTTATTACGCTTTGGCCCGAGAACTAAGATCTAGGAATCCGTGCTTTTAAAGCATAGGTCTCGCGTTTCAGGCTTTTAGAATTCTCGAGTCAGATGTCTGTAACCTGTCTGTCGCCTGTAGGCACGGTAACTTTCAAAAAGATTATCATATTGGATTGAGCTTCGACACATTTTCAAGTCATAACAGAAAAAACGAGTTTGAGCAAGATAACTTTTTCTATGTGATGCGCGTGCGCAGTTCAATTTGGAATTACTTTCTAGGACTTCCGGAATTATAACCTCCTTTAATTACGATTTGATGCTTGTGAGAATTATTGAGAGTATTGAATAGTTATTGGGCAAACTCCATGTGATTAGTTACTATAAATAACTGATAAATTAGTACAAATTATCGAAAAATTGTTGAAAATTTCAAAAAAAATTGGAAACTAAAATGTCCCGTAATTTATCAATTTTCCATAAATTTCCGGAAGTTTTTAATAGTAAGCAATTTTCCGTAAATTGCCGGAATTCTTGCCATTTCTCATAAGTTTCCAGAAATTTTGAAATTCATCAATTTTCTAGAAATTCCCAGAAATTTGGTAAATTTAGCAATTTTCCATAAATTTCTAGAAATTTTAGTGGTGCATATATTGTTAGATTTTCACTTTAATCTTTGAATATTTTAAATTTTTTAGCATCTGTGTATTTTACAAACTAACCGTAAATTTTCGGTCATTTTGTGTAATCTTACCGTACAGTTTCCGCCAGTTTTCTATATATTTTTTTTCAAACCAAAAATTTCCTGCATCTATCACAAAAAATATCCTGTACAACATGTGCTGATAGTAGACAGTTGCTACTTTTGATGTTTTATTGAGATGGATTTAAAATATATACTATTTTTTAATTTTTAAACTTTTTGTACACAAACTCGATGCTGAACTTTTGCTTATGAAGTCGACAAGCAATGTCTTCGCGATAATTTTTTGCGATAATATTTTCCAAATTAAGAACAATTCAGCTGCAAAAAGTTGTAGCTTTTATAATTTTCTAATTAAAGCCAAAAACTGGGTTTTTGGGAAAATTCAATTTTAATTTGTTTTTCACTTTAGGTTGCTCTAATGTAGTCAGTTTTGATAATTGTTCAATAAAATCTGCAGGGCATGTAGTTTAAAATGTCCGCCGAATGATAGAGCAAAAGAAATTAAAAAATTTATTTTAAAATACTTGTTATTTTTTTCTGATGAGTGGCGCTTATCGAACGTCTTTAACTTCCAACGTTTCGTTTATTGAGCGAATTTTGAGAAAGAAAAACCTACATCTAGGAAGTTATTAAGAACAATACAATAAAGTTGAATGGAAAATTTTAACCCAATCCAATTGATATTCAAGAAATTATGAACACCTCAAGTCGACAGCGGCTAAGCGACTCGCGCGCAGGCTGTATCGAGAGTCGTAGATTCTAATTATAATACAGTATACCGACGCCAAAAATAACAATTAATTAAGTAATCGGGTAATATCAAAGTATTATGAAAAAATATCACCATTTGACTGCACACAATATTAGATGAATAAATTATTTTACATTATAATTAATCGGATCTGAGACTCTCGCTACAGACCGCGCGCGAGCCGCCTAGCCGCTATTGGCTTGAGACGTTATTAATTCCTTGAATATCTATTTGATTGAGCTACAATTTTGCAGATAACTTCTTTGTGCTCTGCTTGATAACTTCCTCGCTGGAAGCTTTTCATTGCTAAAAATTCGCTTGATAAATAAAATGCTGGAAGTCAGAAGTACGATAAGCGCCACGCATCGAAAAAATGAACAATTTCTTAAAATAAATTTTTTAATTTATTTTACTTTATGAATCAAAGGTCATTTCGAGCTACATTCACTGCAAATTTTATTGAAAAATCTTTAAAACTGACTTAATGGGACCGAGTTGAAGTGAAATACGAATTGAAATTGAACCGGCAGCTCAATTATTGACTATTTAAAAAGTATTCATTAATGTATTGTAAGAACGGCTGTTTTTCAACGAATATTCTTAATTTTTCGTTTAATCACATTCACATTCACAATCACATTTGGACTTGTGTGAAATTGGTCCAGGTCGATTACATCGTAAAAATTCTGATTTGCGTACAGTTTGAAAATAATGTATCTAAAATTAAATTTATATGATATTATTGTATTTACCTATAGAATTGAGAATAGCAGCTAAAGATAAGATCAAAGTACAGACGATCCTCATCTTTTTTAATTATATGAACAACTGACTAATCTATTAATTTTGAATATTGTTAAAAACATAACAAATGAAAATCAATATTTATAACATCTACTAATTTGTTATTTGTTACATTACACGCGCCATGACTATCTTTTCACGATATTTACATTTGATAAGAGTCCCTTCTAACGAAACAACTTGGTAACGAACTCCGCCAAAAATGCCGCCACTATTTAGACTGAACGAAAAAAACTCTTATACAAAATATTACGCACAAATCTAGTTATTTCGCGTTTTCTAACTAAGGCAATTTTTGTTCTTAATTATTTCTTTTCCTCTCAAGAGTAATATTATAAACCAAGAAAAAAAAACGTAAAAATAAAATCAACTAGATTTTCAGAATTATAATATTTTCAATGGTAACGTTTCGATGTACATCGCTGTAATAATATTAAATTCCCAATAAATCTCATACATACATACATACACACATACACA
>NC_046662.1:31177127-31185850 GCF_010883055.1 Belonocnema kinseyi | reverse complement strand
ATACATACATACATACATACATACATACATACATAAATACATACATACATACATACATACATACATACATACATACATACATACATACATACATACATACATGCATGCATGCATACTTAGTCTTTTAAGCCTCTGTAAAAGCTGTTATGTTAACAAAAAAAGAAGTTATTCTGAAACAAAAGTATCGCCATCTAACATCGATTTTCAATCAATATTACAGCAACTTTAAAAAAGGGGGTTTACGTTAAAAATGTTATACGTCGAATCGTTATTGATAAAAATATTATAATTAAAATTATTATTTGAAACAAAGATCATACTCTTTCTTCACTTCATTCGGAATCAAACCACAAAACTTCTGATTTCCGGTCAGGCGCTTTTGCAACTAAGCTATCAGAGGGATCAGAATCAGAAATCTTACTTCAAGAAAATAACGCCAATTTCTTGCTAGGTGTTAATGGTACAAGTAATTATTTTAAAGGAATCTGTTATATCATCAGAGATGGCACTTTACCAACCGTAGGCAACTCTCCAAACCATAAAGGCAGAAAATCTACACAATATCGATCAAGTTGAGAATCTTCAATAACAGAAAATGCTTCATGTCACCTAGCTAAAAATTGGAGTTATTTTCTTGAATTAAGAGTTCTTATGCTGATCCCTCTAATAGCTTAATTTGAAAAGCACCTGACCGGAAACTAAAAGTTTTGAGGTTCGATTCCCAATGAAGTGAAGAAAGAGTATGATCTTTTTTTAAAGGAATAATTTTTATTTCAATTTGGAATATTATTATCCGTCTAGTCTGATTAGACTTAAGCATTTTTGTTATTGAATATTCTTAACTTGATCGATATTGTGTAGATTTTCTGCCTTGATGGTTTGGAGAGTTGCCTACGGTTGGTAAAGTACTATCTGTGATGATATAACAGATTCCTTCAAAAATATGAGAATTCTGAATATCTAGGTAATTTTATTTTTACGTTTTTTTTATCTTGGTTCAAGATATTACTCTCGAGAGGAAGAAAAATAATTAAGGAAAAAATTGTCTTTGTTCGAAAACGCGAAATAACGAAATTCGTTCGTAATATTTTGTATGAGAGATGTTTTCTTCTAGTTTTGAGTTATAAAAATTGCTATGAATATTTACAAATCGTCATAAATCATCAGTGATTTTATTTAACCCTCATAGTACATGGTACGGATCAGAGGCCCAGAACACCATGTGAGGTCGTATCCGACCCCACCTTTTATATTAAACAAAAAGTCTTTTATAAATATTACAAAATCGTTCACTATCAAAATAGAGCAAAATCAAACTATTTTCATTAATTTTTCCCTAAATACTTCTAATTCAGCCCTTTTCCATGTCACCTTAAAAACGCTATTTTTTAGCCCTATTCAGGCGAAATTAGTAGTTTTTCCCTAATGAAGCTTTCCATTAGAAATTACATCGTGAAGATAACAAAAATCACTTTACTAGAGTAAATATCACTATTCAACCCACACTAATGTCATAAAGATGAAAAATAAAGTAAATTGAAATAATTTGGTAGAGCGAGACTAAAGAAAAATCAAGCGGAAGACGTTTCTCCTACGTTCCTCCTTTCAACGCATGCACTAGTCTTCAGCAAAATAAACATGGGGTCGGATATGACCCATCCTGGTATCACGACGGTTAATCAGAGAACCAAAACAGTACATAAAGGCACTAGAACCCCGGAAGTCAAGAAAATTCCCGTTTAGCCCATATATTTCCTTATGCCAATTAATGGAATAAAGTAAATTATTCCATAAAGAAAATTCCCATTAATTAAAAATGAATATACTTATTTTATTTTTTTTTAGGAAATGCAAATAAATAGAAAAAATATAGATAGGACAAATACGAAAAGTATGCTTTTTTGTATTTTTCAAATTAAGTAACAAACTAATGACCTTTTTTAATTGGCTGCGACAGACCTTTTTAAAATTTAACTGGACAATTTAACCAATTTGTGGAGTTAGAAATTAAATGTATGAAATTTTACGAGTTTGCAATTAAAAGCTTTGCAATTATACAAATTTAAAATCTATATTTCTACAGTTTTGAAAAGTAGGGACGCAAATTTCGTTTATTTTAATGACTTATAAAGAAGAATACTTAAATGTCGATGAGTTTGAAGATCAAATGTCAAGTTTTTCATTCTAAATCTTATACAATGGAAGAATGTCGAATCTGTATCATCAATATTATAGAATTTTCAATCTTCCAGCCTAGAAGTTGTACAATATTTAATCAATAATTTGATATATCAAAAGCGCTTTAATTAAAAACCTCTACCATCAGTATCTTTACAATTTGCAGAGTTCAAATCAAAAACTTTTTAATATTAATATGTCAATTAAAAAAATGCTGACATTTTTCTGATATGTCGATAAAAAATTAAATGTCCTATTCTAAATCCTTCAATTACAGAAATTTCAAAATTAATTTTAATTTTTATATTTAAGAATAAAAATATATTTTTACAATTTCGAAGAAATGTAATTGAAAACTTTTTAACTTTAAAGATTTTCAAATCAAAATTTTTCAATTTTGGTGATTCTGAAGATCAAAATTTAAGTTTATGAATCCAAATTTTCAACATTGAAAAAATTTGAATACTGGATCATGAAAACTAAAATAAAATTGCATTGTCATAATTTAAATTTGTACAGTTTTTAATTGTAAATTTCCGAATATAGAAACTCATTACATATAGAGCTTCATCATCCATATTTCTAGAAATTTAAAAGTTGCAATTAAAAACGCTTTAAATTTTAAAGATCTTCCGAAACAAAGAAATGTTAAATCTAAGTAACAAAAACGCGAAAATTTAGTCGTTGTAAAAATTGAAACTTGCATAGTTTTTAAACATACATTTTCAAAATTAAGAAATCTTCAGTTATAAAGATTTACAATCCTAATGTCTAAAATTTATGAGAGTTAAAAATAAAAACTACTTTAGTTTGACTATGTATAAAAAAAGCCTTCAATTTTGATGATTTTACAAATAAAAATTCAAATTTTACTGCGTTTGCTGCATGTCTGCAGGTATTTTTTCCTCCGGCAAAATTAACAGAGCACTTACAATTTCATATAATATTGTAAGTAAGGATCCTGCAAATTAATAAGGATAGAGCGAATAGGGAAAGGATAAGGGCGATGGAGTTGAAGATGAAGAGAAGAGAGAAGGCAGATAGGAGAAATAATATTATAATGAGAGGATTGAAGCTAAAGAGCGGGGAAGAAAGGGAGGGAGTGGAAGCGCTGCTACAGAGCATAGGGTGGGTTAAAGGCAAGGTAGGGAAAGTTAGGATGGAGGGAAAAGGACAATAAAGTGGCGGTGATGGAATTGGAGCGCTGGGAAGAAAAATTAGGGATAATGCGTAACAAAAATAGTATAAAGGACAAGAACGTTCGCATCGATCAAGATTTGGCGAGGAAGGAAAGGGATTGTGCAGAGAATGCTAAATGACAGTGCGAGAAAGGAGAGGCATGAAGCGATAGCGACAAAATAGGAGTACGTAGAAATGAGGAAGGTGTTTAGGGTGATGTGTAAGAATAAAGAGCAGAAAAAGAAAGAAGAGCTGGAAGAGGAGTTGAGAAGTGTTAAGACAGAAGGGGACGTGTCGAAAATAATTAATAGGTTTAGAAAACGGAGGGTGGAGATAAGTTAGATGATATAGAGCGATGATTGGAGGAATTTTTTCAAGGATTTATTGCAGATGTCAGATACGCAGAAGAGAGATGAGGGGATTGGAAGATCCAGGGAGGTAGATGTAGGGAAGCTCAATCACGAGGAGATAGAGAAACAGATAAGGAAGTTGAAAAAATCTATGAAAACAAAACCCTGAGAATAAAACGTCACTGGGCCGCCATTTTCAGTTAAGTAACTTTTTGTGCTAATTCTAGCACTGAAACAAAACTAAGCCTGATGCGATGGTCATATGGATACAAAGGTGCAGTTGTATTTAACTTTAATCCCTTTCTAAAATTTTCCTCAAATGAGAGCGATTTATATTTTTGTTCCACTATATTGATTCCATTTTTAAACTTCTAAACAAAATGTAAGATATCTAAAGCTATCAAAACCCGTAGATGATGAATTTCTAACTTTCGCAGCAGTAACTTCAAATTTGTAAAATCCCAAAAACATAATGCCTTCCAGCTGGTCTGCTTGGTGGTCTATTTCAGGTATAAATGGAACGTGTGCAGAAATTTCAAACTGAAATCTATGTAGCTTTAAACAAGGTCCACTTAAATGGCACTGGGTGGTGCCATTTTAGTGCCGTGAAATCGTCAGGGAAGTATTAAGTCGTCGTTTCTCCGTTAAACCGCACCGTAACAAAGGAATGCATGACATGTTTGTCACATACAATACGATTTTTGTTTTTATTAGGGAAACTATAACATGGAAGGGTTCTAAAGGATCTAAAGGGCGCATTCCCTTCGGTGGATAGGGGGTACTTGTTGGAGGCAATGGAAGAGAGGGGAGTAAAGAGGGGCCTGATCGACAGGGTAAGGGAGGAATGGGTCATACACTTGTGTATAACATATATATACGAACATATACGAGGAGACGAAAGATAGGGTGATTGGAGAAGATGGAATCTCTGAGGGCTTCTGCGCGGATAGGGGGTTGAGGCAAGGGTGCCCACTTAGCCTAACGTTTTTTGCAATTTTGATCGCAGATATGAAGAGAAGTTGAAGAAGATGAAGAAAATGTTGAGGAAATACATGGACAGAAAAAGTAAAAGTTAAATTCGGACAGGCCGAAGGTTATGGTAGTTAAGAAAAGAGGTGGGTGAGATAAGAGAGGGGAGAGGAAGTGAAAGGGTAAAGCGGTGCAGGAGGTGAAAGTGTTTATGTAACTGGGCTTCCTGTTTCGGAAGAATGGGCTAGTGGATGGTCAAATAAAACAAAGGGTGAGAAGGACAAATATGGACATGAGGCAGGTGTGGGGGCTAGGGAAGTGGTTGTTCGTAGATGTAGAAGAGTTACATCTGTGCACGTCCAAATGAAAAAGACACAATGAATTGTAAATGTATAGAAGTTTTAGTTTTTCAGTTATGAAATGATTAGGCCAGTCTAATCAGAAGAGCCGCATAGAAAGTTATACTTGCGTGAAAGGGAGGCCAACGCTGCGTTAGTAACCGCTGCCTTTTCACTCGGTATCCCCACTCTGAGAGTCCGCTGTACGTTCGACACGGTGTAGCGATACAATTGTCAGATGATAATTTCTTAATTCATAAAACCTTGCATTATACAGTCTAAAAAAATTGACTATTTGCATTTTATAACTATTTATAGAGTTATTTGCGCTTTATTACGTTAAGAAAAAAAGTCTTCATCTTCAAAAATAGCGAAATATTGCATTTGTAAATTAAATTTGATTCAACAATCATTCATTCCTAAGGTCAATGACTTAGCATACGGAAATATTTTTGTCTGTACATATCTCAAATAAAGTACTTTATCTAGAACGACAGTAAAGTAGAACTTTTTTGTACTGCTGCGAGCGACAGGTGAATTGACAGCAAGGTGGAAGAAGAATGTGAAAAGTGAAAGAAAAGAGAATAATTGAGTTTAAAACTACGTTAAACTACGAAGCGGGTTTCGGACTTATGAGAACGCTCGACGCGCGTACGTATGCCCAAAAATCAATAACCATTTTATAGAAAAAGAGCGCTTATTCGTCATATTTGAGATAAAGTATCGTATGTAGCACGGCAATAAAATTAAACTTTATACAAGGCTGCAGAATTTTACGCCTGAATGAAAGGCAAGATCTGTAAAGAATCGTATGCAAATGGTGTTTAAATATCACTACGTCATCCAAATTTCTTTAAATGCTAGTTAAAATCTGATACGGAAATTAAAGCAGAACTATCCAGATTTAATTTTAGTATAAAGTTTTACCTTTCAATGAAAGGAATTTTATCACGGCGTGAAATTCTAATTTTTCCATTAGTGGCAAATACGAGACAAGCACTTACCTTCAAATGCTATCAATCGATTGGCGTCTCAGACTCAAATTCTGAATTTGCCTAGCGAAAAAATCTGGGATACTAATTTACAAATCGCTGGAAATCATATATTTTAAGCCGTATCAGTGAGATTCTAAACTTGAGAAATAACATCTGAAATCACGTTGTATCACATAATAATGCAGCCAATGTCATTTCAAAAGGTATCCATCCGGAATATCTGCGCGACTGTAAACTTTGATGGAATTGCCCGTCCTGGTTATCCCGCTACTCAAACCTCTGGCAACCTGAACGAACATTATAAATGACAATGCGCCAGAAGAAAGTAAATGTGAAGATGTAGTTGTTGTCATTTTTGAATTGGACTTCTCTGCTTCAAAATTATTCTTTATTAACTCATACGATTAGAGTCACAGCGCACTGTCTTCGTTGTTCCAGAACCTGCTCGTTTAGGCCCAAGATTGTTTTCCACACAGAAAAGAAATAAGCGAAATTGAAGAAATTTCAAAAAATGTAATTTTTTATTGCTGTCTTCATTCATCGATACATAATGTCTCCTGAGTTACGTGCGTCTGCCAATTGTATTCATATTGTGCTCTTTGATAAAATATTAATATTCTGTTTTTTCAAATGTGGGCGAGATGTTTAGACTATGCTAAAAAATATTTTTATTTGAATAAAAAACCATATTATTAAGCCTTCAGAATGTTTTCACTTTTTTTCAACTTTCTCAACTCTTGAATCTCATTAAAGTTTTCCTTCAGCGAGGGAAATCGACAAAAACCACATCTCTGTCCTAAACTGAAATTAGTTCATTGTAATAAGCCTGATCCCTTAGGGTGCCCTATCCAGTTCGGAAGTGAATTTCATTGTTCCGCTGAATTACAGTTACCGGAGTGATACTTTGAACTTTACTCAAGAATCATTTTTCTGGTTAGCGTAACGGAAAGGACTTAGCGTAAACTGGAAAGGGCCTCGGGTAGCAGGTGTTGGAGGTATGGTACTCTTAGAGACGCGCTCGGTACAAGACTAATTCATTACGACTTTAATTCTGATATAAAGGTTTGTCTTTTTTTTGTAAGCCCGTCTATCATTTGTAGATACATTTTCATTCCTCTGTATTTCTATAATTTTCAAAATAGAATGCAATTCAATTACCATAGGATTTATTTAATCTGCATGCATTTGATTTGATGTGCAAATTCTTAAACAAAACTGAATACAGTTTCGGTAGAAGTAATTATCATTAACTTTGAACGAACATATCAAGTTTCCTAACAACTGAGATTTTAAAACCCTTTTTTCATAACCTAGTGATGGGTGAGCTGGCTTATAATTAGCTCCAGGAACAAGGATCAAGCGGGAGAAAGTGTGTGTTGTAGAAGGAAAGGAATGAACTTTACAATCCCGATAAAATCCTGCGCCATAATCCTACAATCTGATACAATAAACGGGGAATATGGAAAAAAAAGAAATATTTGTATTTGCTCAGACAGCGTATTTAACAATGTTGCAATCAGTATGTCATATACTTATGTGCCGGGAGTCGGTGAAGATTGTTTTAGAGAGAATTGCTATCTTTTAAAAATGTTTGATTGTTTTGAAATCATGAAGATCCGGATGATTATAAAACAAAACCCTGAGAATAAAACGTCACTGGGCCGCCATTTTCAGTTAAGTAACTTTTTGTGCTAATTCTAGCACTGAAACAAAACTAAGCCTGATGCGACGGTCATATGGATACAAAGGTCCAGTTGTATTTAACTTTAATCCCTTTCTAAAATTTTCCTCAAATGAGAACGATTTATATTTTTGTTCTACTATATTGATTCCATTTTTAAACTTCTAAACAAAATGTAAGATATCTAAAGCTATCAAAACCCGTAGATGATGAATTTCTAACTTTCGCAGCAGTAACTTCAAATTTGTAAAATCCCAAAAACATAATGCCTTCCAGCTGGTCTGCTTGGTGGTCTAGTTCAGGTATAAATGGAACGTGTGCAGAAATTTCAAACTGAAATCTATGTAGCTTTAAACAAGAACCACTTAAATGGCACTGGGTGGTGCCATTTAAGTGCCGTGAAATCGTCAGGGAAGTATTAAGTCGTCGTTTCTCCGTTAAACCGCACCGTACTAAAGGAATGCATGACATGTTTGTCACATATAATACGATTTTTGTTTTTATTAGGGAAACTATAACATGGAAGGGTTGGTCAAAATGATGATATTAACGGTAGGACAATTCAGGATATTGTACGAAATTGTAGTGTCCAGTCTTGTTAAAAAGTAATTCATCAAGATTGCAAAACAATCGAGCATTTTTAAATGACAAGAATGCTCACAAAATGGATCTTAGCCGGTACCTAGAACGTAAGTATATTGACACACTGAACAAAACATTGTCAGCCACTGCCAATCTGAAGTTGACAACAGATGCTTGGGCATTTCGTCAATGCTGCGTCGATGTTGAGCTAATGCTACGTCGATTTATTGTATTCCTTTGTGAAGAGATCTTAAGCGGAACAACAACTGCGTCGCTTCTAGTATGCGAGTGTCTTGGGGTTCTGTAAAATCCAGCAAAAGAAAACGGACAGACTCTACTTTAGATCCCTTGTACAGTCTGTCAAGTTAAAGCGTGGGTGGCTTTACTCCCAGTCGGTAAGGTGTATCGACATGATTTTGGTGTCAAAATATTAAGAAGAGCTCCCTCTTTC
>NC_046662.1:31159814-31177027 GCF_010883055.1 Belonocnema kinseyi | reverse complement strand
GGGAGCTCTTCTTAATATTTTGACACCAAAATCATGTCGATACACCTTACCGACTGCGAGTAAAGCCACCCACGCTTTAACTTGACAGACTGTAACAGTGACATCAAGGCTAATGATATCTCGCACACACAGGCAAAACTATCAGCAAGAGCCAACTTTACTGTTCCCGAACCAGTTTTAGGCATTTTCAGTAGGGTGGTCTCTGAGATATCACGATTTGGCTCCCCGAGGAAGCGTACAACAAATGGAGGATAGCCGCTGGCTGCAGATAAACCAAAACGTACATGGGTTTAAATGCAAGCCCTAATGCCACCTTCGCAAAAAGGATTGTAAAAAGTTCCTCTTTAGCTTTATTTTTTTGTGAAATGAATGAATAATTACACGCTGCAATAACGGCTTACGCATTTAATTATATGACACAAGATACAGGGTTGAGATAAAAAGATTGTATAGTAAATGGTACCTATGTAATTTTTTCGGGAGAATCAAATGGTGCAACTAGTTTTTTTTTTTGTGAATTAGATTTGAAAATAAATTGTTCAAATATTTATTGCTTGAACAGTCGGAAATTTAAATCCATCTTCATAAAAAATCATCTGAGAATTAAAGATTGTAATTTATGATTTGTTTATAGATTTACAAGTTATGACCATCTTTATTACTTATACGATTACAATGATAAATTACAAAGACTTCAAGGCAAAATATTTTTTTTCTACAACAAGTTCATAGAATGAGTATTTTTTTTTTTTAATTAACTTGTACAATAAATTAACTAATAATAAAAGGTTATTTACGTTAACATAATCAATAGCGAGTTGATTTAAGTGATTAAAGAAAATGTAATATAATATTCTTAAAATTGCTAATTCGTCACTTTATTTTAATATATTGTGGTACGCAAAATTGAGTTAAGAAAATAATGAATTTCAGTCTAAAAATTCACTTGAAAAAACTTTTAAATTCCTAAAAAAAATGCAACCTGTAGAGGTTTATGAACAGTAAATTCCTGGGTTTGACCAATGTGCGGTAGTGTAATTTTTTCCCTAAAATATTGTCGTGAGAGAACTAAATTTAAGTTTTTTACCTGTTTTAGAAGAAATATAACACTTCTTATTCTAATTAGTTCTTATATGTAATATTTGGATCCGACTTCGGTGCATAAACAAAATGTATTGTGTAGTTTTACCTTATCTTAATTGAATAATTGTTTAGACGATGTTTGACCATAGAAGAGTTCATATTCTTTACCATAAAACACTTCCAGCTAAAACAAGAAGTGTTAAAACACTTCTTACAGCCAGAATATTGTAAGTCTCCAATATGGCAGGGATGTCACCATCGGATGTTGATAATACAATTTGTTCTTTTGTTGGAATACGCTGAAACTTATAAGGTCCTGCTTTCATTCCTATTGTTTTCGGGACACGAAAAGTATATCTTTGAAGTTCTAATATCAAATATGGATTTCAATTGGAAATAAGCCGAACAATGTTAAGTTATTCAAGTCCACATCCAAGTTCGTCCGATGAAGGAAGCTTCGGATGTGGAGCTATAAAATTGGAAGGAGTGTGAGCCACTGCAAGGGACCTAGACCTATCACAAAGAGGAGGCTTAGCGGTAGATGATATGGACCTGGCACAAAGAGGAGGATTAGTAGTAGGAGATCTGGAGCTTTTACGAAGAGAAGGCTAAGCAGGGGAAAGAGATTTCTTAAGTAAATGGTGTCGTTCAGAAGAAAACACCAACAATAAAGTCGCTTTCAGAATAATAATCAATCTGCGAATTTAACTCTGCAACAAGAAAGAGAGAATTATATTTCTTTAATTCAAAAGAAGACACTTATGGGCGAAGCGCTATTAAAAGGTATTAGGTAGCAGAGCCTCCTGTAAATAAAGAAATATCTTATTAGAAAACAAACTGGTTCTTCAGAGAGCTCGAGCCGCAACTAATTAGCGCAACTTCTTTTTTTGCATTTGGGCTCAAAACTTCAATCTTTGCTTTGACCGCTTTGATATTTCATGAGATTAAGGTTTTAAAACGGAACTTTGGAGTTGGCTAGTAGGCATATAGACAGCAGCACTTATTACATGACTTAAGATTTCTAAATATTTTACAAACTTGTAGTAATCTCTCGCTCGGTATATTATGTACCAAGGCTGCTAAATATTGTTTTTACAACCTACCGTCAGGGTTTTCAAACACATGAGACCATAAAAATACTTCGCTGCCTCGGTTAATAGGATATCTCATGTAATAAGAGTATGGCTTCCGAGTTTATTTATTACGCTTCAGCTTTGAGGTTATTTTAGGGCCAGTCTACGACGAGAATCATAAGCGTCGACGTTCGAACGTATATGCGTGTTTTAAGCCACACGCACGTTATTGCCAACTAACTGAGAAATTTTGGTGTTCCGAATTTGTCGTTTTCTCGCTGCGACCCTTGGTCACCACGTGCGTACGACGTAAAATACGCATATACCTTTCAACTTCGACGCTTTATACTCTCATTGTGGATCGGACCTCAAAGAAACAAGTAGAGCGAAGAACTGTACTCGTGAGTTGAAATAAGTCACGCGCATTGTCGGTTACCTAGATTTGCAGCGAGAGGTAAAGTGCATCTCACCGTTCGAGCCCGGTAAAATGCCCCACCACCAACAAGGAGCTACTTTGCTGCTCCAAATCATGTCCAGAAAACGAGAATAGCATAATCGCGTTGCATCGAAGATTTTAGGGTAATGGTTTTAAATAATAAGAATCTCACTTTCTAACTTAATCATCTGTCATAGGAAAAACACTTTCAAAGGAAGAATTATTTAATCCAAAACCATAAAATACTATGCGACATACAATAACACTCTAAAAAAATGTTTACCTATTCCAAAAGATATTGATGCTACTGATAATTTATCTGGTATTGTATATCTCATAAAATGTAATTGCTGTGAAAAAGTTTATATTGGTGAAACAGGGAAGACTAAACACAAGAGTCTCTGAACACAAAAGAGATTGCAGAGTAGGAAGTTTGAATACAGGTCTATCACAACATTGTTGGAATTTTGACCATTATTTTAATTTCGATTTCAACAATATTAAAATTGTAGCCAAAGAAAAAAACACTTACAAAAGACGAATATTGAAATCCATATCTACAAATAAATATCGTAATATTTCTATTAATTTACAGACAGAAATTAATGATTGTACTAATGAATTTACCGCCTCAATGTATGTCTATAAAAAAAAACCTCTTAAATTTTGAAGTTCTTGCGTTCTTTTATATTTAAAAAAAAACATTATTTTTTCACTTGTTACCAAAATTGGAGTTTTAACTGGTTTTCATTTTTATTTTTAATATTTGACTTGATAATATTGACATGTATTACTCCAATTTTGAAGTTTTTATCGTTTTTTTTCGTTTTCACTTCAAACAAAATACAGGTAATTTTATCTTTTCTTTTAAACTTTGTAAATTCTACTAAAATTTAAAAATACCCACAAAATCACCTTTTTTATTTGAATTAAGCGTAGACTATAGAGAATTAAATAAAACAACACTGCGAGACAAGTATCCCCTATCCCTAACCGATGACCAGATAGATACTTTAGGGGATAAGAATTATTCTAGTTTACTGGATCTGAAGAACGGTTTTCACCATATTGAAGTTGCCCCGACTTAATTAAAGTAACCTCATTTTTCACACCAAATAATCAATATGAATATTTTAAGATGCCTTTTGGCCTCAATACGGCCCCAGCGACATTTCAAAGATATATTAATAATGGTTTTTCAGACTTGATCAAGGCGAGGACGGTAATTGTATACTAAGACGATATTATGGTAGCCACAGAGAAATAGAAGATTAAATTGAAATTTGTCGAGAAGTCTTTATGGTGATATGAAAAAATAAAATGAAAATCAGGCTGGGAAAATAATCTTCCATGTACAATTGGATAGAATTTTCAGGCTACAATGTTTTTTCAGAAGAAATTCGTTCATCGAGAAAGGGTCTCGAAGCAATCGAAGGGTTCCTGGAACTACAGACCGTGACTTATTTACATAGCTTTTTGGGAATATGTCAGTATTTTCGAAATATGTTGAGGAATTTGCATTGATAGCTGACCCCCTTATTGACTTACTGAAACAGGATGCAGCTTTCGAATTAGTTGAGCCACAGGTCAAACATTTTGTAACTTTGAAAAAAAAACAACTAATATCTGATGTAGTTCCTCGTTTTTGGCTCAATTCTTTTGCAGTAAAAATATGATGACCGTTTTCACACCATCTTCTTTTTTGCCAAAGGGACCACCGAATGCGAAAGCAGTTACCACAGGCTTTAACTTGAGACACTTTCCATTGTATATTATCTTAGACGATTTTGAGTGTATCTTCACGGACCTAAGTTCAAGATTGTGACCAACTAAAATTCCCTTAAGCAAGCTATGGACAAAAAGGATATAAATCCTGGAAATTAAAAATGGGCTTTAGAACTCCAGAGTTTTGATCATGAGTTTGAACATCGTCTCGAGATGCGAATGCAGCATCTGGATACGTTGAGTTACGCACTTAACGTTTTAATAGTCGAAGATAACCCGTATGAATCAAACCTTTCGGTGTATCAGACACAGGACGCAAAAATACTTTTAAATAGTTTGGGCATCTGATAAAGAAAAACGAACGTTTCGTTTAGATTCAAGACATCAAACTTGACATCGCTGACATCGCTGATATCGCTGACAGCAAACTTATTTATTTTACTTCTGTTTTCAATGAATTAAATTATTATTATTTGTACTTAAAACAAAAAATTTCGAAACTGGCAACCTAAAGGACCTGGGCTCATATCCCAGCGGAGCTAGAGAGCGCTTTTTTCACAATCTTAAATATTAATCAATATTTTAATAATATTTATTATGACCAAGTAGACAAACAAAATTAACGTCTTCAACAATTAATTAATTTCCCTGGTCAAAAAACCTACATCAATAATAAAATATGAATTTCATGTTTAGAAAGAAAAATCTTACAAGTATAAGGAATGACGTTGACATTCTGCTTGTAAGGAGATTGTAAGGAAAGAGTTCTCGTCTCTCCGTAGCTCAGTTGGTAGAGCATCAGCCTGGCAATCTGAAGGACATGGGCTCATATCCCAGCGGAGCTAGAGAGCGTTTTTTTCACAATCTTAAATATTAATCAATATTTTAATAATATTTATTATGAACAAGTAGACAAACAAAATTAACATCTTCAACAATTAATTGATTTCCCTGTTCAAAAAACCTAAATCAATAATAAAATAATGAATAATCTGGATATTATTTTCAAATATGTGAGCTAGAGAAAAACTAATTGAAAAACTTCTTGTTCTTTCGCGAAGCCGATTTCCTATAGCAAAAATGATTAAAAATATTTTTTTCGAATCTTTTATCGTTTAACTTTCCGACCAAAAAAATCTCAAACCTTGCATTTTGCTCTAAATATTGGTCCTTTAAAAATTAATAATATGTACACAGAGGAGAAAATAATTTGGAAAATTAGATTATCAGGGGTAATAGGGTTGATATGCAAGCTAAAGAACTGAAACTTGGCCAGATGGGGCCCAGATTGGGAATTTTAATCGGGACCAGATCGCGGAAGAAACGCATGCCCAGAATCAAGCCAGGTCGGGACTCCAGATCGGTGCCCGATCGGTACTCGATTAGTCTCATCACAATCCATTAATGAATTTCGTGAATGAAACTCGAAACTAGTGAATGGTCCTCTCGTTTCGACGGTTACCTCAATATTTGGAGCCTCCATTAAAGGTTTTAATGTTTTTAAGTGCCTCCATGGTATCAAATTTAGCACAAATACCAGCTAAAAAAATATATTTATGTATGATAGCATTAGTGTTTCATGTTAAAATTAAAGTAGTACGGGCGCGTAAAGAACCGGTTTCAGAAGAAAATATTTAATTATTCTTTTGATAAACGTTAGATTATTTTAGATGGTATAAGTTGCCAGGAAAAGGTTGGTTTTTTACTCTAAAAATGTTAATTTACCAGAAATACTTTATTTAACAATATTTATTTCTTACAGAAATTTTTTTTATCATAGAAATCTTTAGCAAACTTTGATCAAATACAATTATTAACATTTTCTGTAAACCAATTCAATTTTCTGTTGGTCTTACTTCTTTTAAAATTTAAAAAAGTAGTTTTATATCATCTATTCACAGAATAAGCATGCATGTGATAGCTCCGTTCGGATCTGATTACAATCTTTAAAATAAGTTTGAATTGATGTAAGTATAAATATCTAAGAATATTATATCTGATAATAATTTTTATTGTGAGTTATGGGGGTTAGAAGAAAAATCGAAAAATAAGTTTTTCTCGAGAATGGCTGGACTGATTTCAATAAACGAAAAATATTTAATGGTTCCAAATAGCAGAATATTAGAACATAGTTATGAACTAATTTTCGAGAGTAGAACCCTTACAATTTTTTTTCAATTTTTTGAGCATTTTTTCATGGGGTGTTCTTGGTGCGCCAACATCACCAAAAAATCTGCCATTCATCTTGTATAACATATCCAATTTTTAAACTGTTCACAACCGTTCAGCGGCCACCACTTCAGAAAATAGCTAACTGAATTGCGAGTTCAAAATTACAAATAGAGAATAAGAAATTTAGTGAAACAGTGCTTCTGTCGATCTGAATGTCTGTAGTTAGCCTACAATAATTATAGTTCCCAGCTCGCACCACGTGAAGGTTACAGTAAGAGTCCAGGCCCCTTTTTACGGGGTTTTTGTTTATCCCCTTGCCTCTCACAAAGTGGGATGCCTGATTATCATGATTTATGTCGCCTCTCACAAATCGGATTTCTGCTAGACCTCGTGGATCTTAATTAGTATCATCCTCAATTACAGGCGAAATGCTTTCCTGCTGTAAAATTGTGCTAGGAAGTTTAGCTGGCTTCACAATCTTAAGCAAGTACGAGTACGTTGCATGGGCCCGATAGTGTACTATTGCTACAATATGTGAACAACAGCCATCAGTCCTATTTCCGTTGTTGCATTCATATTAGGGTAGTCCAAAAAATTTTTAGAATTTTTTGGGGACACGCCAAACATTTGATCGAAATCTACTTAAAAATAAATGCACTTTTTTTTGTTTCGAAACAAATGATATTGAGAATTATAGACAAAGAATACGAATAAAATATCAATTTTTAAATAGCAACACCATAAATCCGTTTTATAGGGCTCCGAAGAACACCATAAGTGAAAAAATATGTTTTGCGAGTTTTTGGGGCTAGTTATGACTTTTTGGGGTTTTTAATGAAAAATGTTTTTGAAAGATAAAAGACCATTTCATATATATAATTAGATGTTCACTATTGTTTTTAGCCATTTTATAAAAAAAAAGAGTTAGAAAGACGCAGTTTTTTCAAAAAATTCCCACTTGTTGGCCAATTTTCAGTCAGAGGGAAGTGGAAGTTCATCAATGTTAACAAGAGTGATTGTTTAAACAATTTATCCTTGTTTTAATAATATTCTCTTAGAAAAATGCAACAAAACTTGAGTTTGAAATAATTCATTTTGATTTCAATTTGCAATAAAGATAAGTTATTTAATTAATTGGAGTCAAGGATATTAATTGTTTACACAATGAATTATCCATAATATTATATTTAAATAATGCTAGAAACATGCGGTTTTTTCTGAAATTTCTGGCTTTTTGTCCAATTTTCAATTAGAGTGAGGTAATAATAAATCCAAATTAACAAAGATAATTTTTTGCAGAATTTTTTTTCATGCTTTATAATATTGTCTTTGCCTAACTGGTTAACAGTTGCGATGATAATTAATAAAAGTTAATAAAAAAGTTGGTCAGACTTTTTAATATTGTTTTTAACTATCTTTTCTTAGATACTTGTTAGAAAGTGGCCGTTTTTTCTAACATTTTCAACTTTGCATCGCCTTTATATTTATAAAGGGATAACAAGTCAATCACCACAAAAAAAAAATTTTCAAATGATATAGTTGTGTCAAGTGAATTATTTTCGCTCTTTTACACAAAAAAGAAAGAAATTATGTAAAATGTAGTTTTCTCTAATGTTTATTTATCAATTATTAATAACTAAGCAAGCGTAGAAATGTTAATGATTTTATTTTAAAAATCACAACTTTCTAATGCTTATCTAAGAAAAGATAGTTATAAACAATATTAAATTGTTAAAGCAGTTTTTTTGTTAATTTTCATCAACTATTATGTCCTTAAATGAATATGAAATAGTAAAATAGAAATAAAAACTTGAATACAGAACATGGAAACTGTATTTTTCGAATTTTTATTATAAAAATAGTATCTAAGTCGCAAAATTCCGTTTCCACAAATTCCACATTACTTTTGAACTTTGTACAAAGCCTAAGGAAAATATAAATACAAAGAAAGAATTAAAAACTGAAAAACATTGTATGAAAAAGGCGTTTTTGTATTCTAAATCATAAAACCTGTTCTGAACTCGTAGGATTTAGTTTTGAAAAATACGAAGTCTATAATGAAATTTGAGCATAATTGGGAATAAACTCTGAGACGGTAAAACAGAAATATGAACTTAAAAACAGAAAATGGTAATTGTTTTCTATTATAATAATAGCACTCGAGTTATTGAATCCAGTCCTTAGAGTTTTAAATTCAGTCGTGAAATTTCAATATAACTTGCAAAAATACTATACAAATTTCAATTTTATGCAGTAGATTTAAAAAACTGCTCCCTCTCCCCAACCATTCCATCTTCCATTCAAATACTCTCACGTCCTGCCTGGAAGCCAAAGAATTTGTGAGCAAAATTTGGTGCCAATTGTCAAAAAATGGATTTCAAGAGCCTCCCTAGTGGTGCTAGTGGTTGTATTTCGCATTATTTATTAAACAAAAGCTAATATCAATTATCGAATTAGGTTGCGATAGGAACCATCTCCAGTGCCAAATCTACAAGCGTATACATTTTTAAGCAGACTATTTAACGGTGTGGACGTAATCGAGCTTAAACGGCACACATTTGAATTTTATATAGTAGACTGTGAAGAGTTTCAGATTTCTATTGAGTTTCAACTCGATTGAGATAATATTGAAGATTTTGAAAAAGATGTACAAAACGTCTTTTTTTCGTATAGGGAATACGTGTTAAACTTCATGGTGCTTGCGACACTTATAATTGATATGTTCCAGTGAACAGAATTTTCATGTCTCGTTCAGTCGTTTCTGAAAAGTCGAATATGTCTTCTGATGAGATACTTTGAAAGATACGTCTCTTTTGGGAACAACCTTTTTCTTCTGCCTCAATAGCAAAAGTATTTTTAACATCTCTTCTGAACTCGTTGGATTCTTATGTGCCGATTTTTTTAGCTCCAACTCAGCTATCACGTCTTGAAAGCCGTGATCGAAAACAACATAATCGCTTTGTTTCTACAACTTGCACAAACTGTTCAGATCCTGTAAAGATCCAGTAAAGCAGTTCTTAAAACCTCCGCATCATTTAGATTCGCAGATTAGGATCCTATAATATCAAGCACGTACCCGTCACTTTTGCAAATTGTGAATGGATCACCAAGTGGAACTTTCCACTGTCATTAATAGGATTTTCTTTGAAACTCATTGTTCAAACTTGTTGATGGGCTTTCATGAACCACAAACAAAGTCTCAGCAATTTTAGTTGTGTGGTCCTTAATAAGGCCATCTCTGATGGATGCTGCTACTGTAAAGCGGTAAGGCAACACATCTTCAAGTTATTTGATTACTGCTTTTGAATATTTAGAAACAAGTTGTTCATATTCCATTTGAAGAATGAAAGCCAACATTTTGTTTCAATTACCTAAGCGAAATTTAAAAAGAAACACGACAAGCGCTTGATTAACTATACGGTCATGCCTGCTTTGCATAAAGATGACATGTCTCCTAATTGTATAATATTCACTAATGTTAAGCATTTAAGACAGAAAGCCGTTTTAAGGAAGAGTGCTATCTCCAATTTTTTCATAAAGTCTAGAATCACATTCAAAGGACAGATTCTCCATTATTTTCGTCAACTCCGAAGCAGTAATCTTTGAAGAATTAGAATGTACTTTCAAGAAGCTAAGGTTTGACTCATTGAACCGATTTTTAATGAAGTGACTTTAGCAACACCAATTACCTGCTTGTATATGGCTTCTCATTTACATGAAAGATTGAGAACCAGCTTCTTATGGAGTGACGGTAATATTTTTTGTGGCAGAAAAAATATAGCAATATTTCTGAGTCGATATGTTTCTTTCAATTGGAACTTCAGTCCTTTCTTCATTTGAATTATTTCCTTCAACCTTGAGTCGTCTATTGACTGCCGGATCATCAAGAGTTGCTTTTAGATGATCGTTTTCTTTTTCAACATTGAGATTATTTTTTTTCATATTAATAAAGTCGAGGTTTTCCACGTAAAAAATTGTAGACAACGATTATTCGTTAAAACTAATCACTGCATTTCCTTGCTTCATCTTCAGTTCCAGTTTCCTTACTTCGACCAGGCACTTTATTGCAGAACTTATTACACTTCGCGCACGTAGAATAGTTTAATGAATCTGACATTTTTCTCTATGCCAATTCAAATGAATTATAGAAAACATTAATCCAAATAACCACACATGCAACGTTAATTTGCATAAACAAATCAAAGGGTGAAGATGAGTGTGCGTCTGACCGAAAGAAATGTACACTTGAAACAGTTGAAGTAACAATGAATGATACTCGTCAGTCTGAGCTCAGAGAAATACGACGTCAAAAAAGAAATACAAGTCAACCGAGAAATACAAACATCGAAGAATGCAATAATTTAATAAGCAGAATAAATCTTCTGAAAACAAATTGATTTGATGCTGAAGCCTTTCCTCATACTATAGAAATCAGCTTACGCATATGCGGTATTAGGCTGTTTCAAAGGAAAAAATTATACACATAGCATATACCTTCATTAGAAAAACAAATGACTATGAGAACCAAATAAAGTGCAGTGTTTGATTGTCCAATGGAAAGAATAGTATATGTGGACTGCACCTTCGATAAAAAACCAAACAATGATTGCATAAATAGTGAACGCCATATTCTGGGGACCATATTCTGTGATTTTCTGTTGTTTTTTGGGCTATTGGTTCATTTCTCATGTGCAATCGTTTTCGAGGTGGTGGCTACTGAAAATTTAGTGGCCGCTAGCTGCATATACCCACTGTGTCGTGTGCAGCGAACGGAGTACGCTCAAGGTTTTAGATTCTTTAAACTATGTTCTACACTTTCGATCATTTTAAAAATTGGATATGTCAAACAATATGAATTGATGATTTTTTTTTGTGAAAAATAATGGTGATAGACTAAGCACGCCCCATAATAAAATTCCCAACAAATTTAAAAAAAAAAAATTTAACGGTGCTACTCCCAAAAGTTAGTTCATAATTTTTTTTTAAACATTCTACTATTGAGACCCATATCATATTTTTTGTTCATCGAAATCGGTTGGGCGATTCTCGAAATGTGAATTTATTTTTCGATGTTTCTTCTAACCCCCATAACTCCAATAAAAATATCCAGCTATGTCCTTTGCTAAGAAGCTAAATGGACAAAAATACTTTTACAAGAAATGAAAATTTTTAAATAATATATTTCCGTTTATTTAACATATTATTTACGGAATATTCATTTGATTCATTTTTTTAGAAGGATTCATCGATTTCGATCTAACAGGCTTTTTTATAAGTTGAAATGCTATTATTTTTAATAAACAAGAAAAATCTTTTTTTTAGCATTTTAAGCTGTGCACGAATAGCAACCAATTAAATGCTGAGGGTGACGCATGCGCAGCTGAGTGAGAAGAGCTCTTGTTGGGAGCAGTGTTCAATTGGTGTTTTGATTCTACTACTTGATTCCGAGATTCATGTTATGAAAAGGTTTCCTTAATGTGCAATTAAAAGAAATTAAATTGATTATTAATTGAGGTTTTTTTAATGAGCCACACAGCGTGATTACTTATATATTTACTTTCCTCACTCTGGTTTCGAGGTATACTGGCTAGTCCTTGATGCCCCTAAACACTATTATAAACGAGTAATATTCGAATTTTACTGCACCATCAGAAGACAATAAGCAGCATTAGTTCCCTCAGCGCATGGAAATGGCGTTTCAGTAGAAAAACGATCGAACCTAGTCGAGCCTATGTATGGGCCACAGAGTTCTATCGATCAGGGCCATCTCGGTAATCCCGATCGGGGCTAGATCGATATTAAGTTCAAAATTCAGCGATTTCTTCACGGGTGTCCACTTTGTACACGTTCTACTGGCTACCTACAAATCCCATTAGGGCACAAAAAGTCTTGGAACATGTTCACCGAAATGAACCCGCTAGAAAAATTATTTGAAACATTTTTCATAATACTTGTCTTTTTCGTATTATTGATCAAAAATACCATAAAAAAGTCGAAAAATGCATTTTTAAAACAAGCGATGGATAATATAACTTGTAGGATATTTTGTCTTATTCGCAACTCGCGCGCGTAGCATGTGACGAAAATATACCGCCGCGGCGGTACATTTTTCTTCATTTTTTTAACAAATTCGCGGACAGCTTTCGGATAATATATAGTGTATAGTTTTACATTTTATTTGTTGAGTGAAGAGTTTGGGAGGTTGTTCTCTCAACGTGGGCCTATATTATGTACTTCGTAACTCCTCCTAAGAGACAAGTGAGGACCCACTGGAGCAGCATCTACTTCTTCTCGGCTCAGTCCGATAACCGTTTGGCTTTCCATGTTTATTTTGACACGTTTTTTCTTGTGACCGAAATATTTATAAATTCCAACCAGAACATCATAAGTCTTTAATATGGCGAAGACGTCACCATTGGATGTTGATATCACGATTTGCTCTTCAGTTGGTACAGGCCCATAGATATTAGCTCCTGTTTTTATTTTAATTGATTTATTGGCAGGAAACGTGTACCTTCGAAGTTCGAATAACTGGTGCGGATTCATATAGTGAATAAGCCGAATAAATCTCAGTTGTTCAAGCCCACATCCATTACCGTCTGGAGAAGGAAGAATTGTAGGTGCAATTATAGACCTGGAAGGAGGATAAGCCTCTGCTGGATGAGATCTGGACCTGGCACGAATTGGAGCCTCGACAGGATGAAGGGAACTCTCAGATAAATCATTTATATTCTCTACTTTAAAATTCCTCATTATAGAGCGGGTGGTGCCTACTGGAATCTCATTCACTTCTTCCTGGTTCAATTTCGTAATTGTGTGGCTTTCCATGTTTATTTTTATACGTTTTTTCATGTTACCAAAATATTTATAAATACCAGCCAGAACATCATAAGTCTCCAGTATGGCAAAAACATCACCATTTGATGTTGATAATACAATTTGTTCTTCGGTTGGTACAGGCCCATATCTAGCAAGTCCTGGTATTATTATTTTTATTGATTTATTGGGAGGGAAAGTGTATCTTCGAAGTTCGAATGTCCAGTGCGAATTCAAATTCGGTATAATTCGAATAAATCTAAGTTCTTCAAGTCCACATCCATATCCGTCAGGAGAAGGAAGCAACGTAGGAGGAACTATAGATCTGGCAGGAGGATGAGGACATGCGGGAGAATAGCTGGAACTTGCATGAAAAGAAGGCTCAGCAGTAGAAGGTGACCTCTCAGGTGAATGATGCTCTTTATCAGAAGAAGACTCTCTACGAGGAATACCAGAAATGGGTTGGCCATCAGGTAAGTATTCGAAATGTGAAGTTGACCCTGCAACAACAGATTTATTTTATTTTCAAGGAAGTGTAAATCATTTTAAAAGATTTCTAACTACTGCAAAGACTTCAAAGTAATTAAGGAATATATAAAGGGTTTTTAAGCATTTAAAGTTTTTAAACGGACTTTATTTGCTTAAAAAGATTTTAATACATTTAAAAATATTCACAAAGGTATCAAGAGACTTAAATAAAATTTTTAAGTGAACTTGTAAGATATAAAAACGATAAACATTTTTAAATTGCCTGATATTTTTGTATGAATTAACATTAGCCCCTAAAGAGTCTGAATATATTAAACCGAAAGATCAAGGAATGTTTTTTCGATGGATACGAATTTTACACAGTACTTCAGTTTGTGTGATTACTGGGCTAACGACTATAATATAACAAAAAATTATAATATTAAAATATATTTGCAGAGCAGATATATGGAAAAAGATTTTTAAAAATTACAGAAATTTCGGTAATGCATCAATTCTACGGAAATTGTTGGATTTTGAATTTAATCCTAGAATCTTTTGAATTTTTGAACGATATTTTCCAACCTTACCAAAATTATTAATTATTTAAAGAATTTTTATTTTAAAATTAGTGTTGTTATTTTCGAAACAAGAGTCTGAACTTTTGCTTACGAAGTCGTGAAGCAATGCCTTCATGATCATTTTTTGCGATAATATTGGCCAAATTGAGAACAATTGAGCTGCCGTGTCGAACAAGGGCACATAAACTTATCTCGCCGGAAATGTGAAGCCCATAGGGGTTTTGAAAAACATTTTTGAATCTTTATTTTTAAAGACTATATCTAGATGTAAAATTTCATTTTGCATCTTTTTCCCTTAGTCAAAAAGTTTTAGCTTTTATAGTTTTCTAATTAAAGCCAAAAACTGATTGAGCCACAATTTTGCAGAAAACTTCTTTGTGCTCTTCTTGACAACTTTCTCGCTGGAAGCTGTTTATTGATTTAAAAAAACAACGTTTTTTTGGCTTAAATTAGAAAACTAAAAAAACTAAAACTTTTAGCCTAGAGAGAAACAGATGTACAATGAAATTCTACATCCAGATATATTTTTCAAAAATTAAAATTCGGAAATGTTTTTGAAAGTCTCCAGGGATATTCCCGCTCCCGCCACAATAATTTTATGTGCATATTCGATCCGACAGCTCAAATATTGTTTATTAAAAAATTATTCATTGAAAGATTGTAAGGATAGCTGTTTTTCAACTAATAGTCTTCATTTTTTTAATAATCACATTCACATTTTGATTTGACATTTGGGCTTGTATCAAATTGGTCCATGTCGATTCCATCGTGAAAATTTTGATTTGCGTCAGGCTTGAAAATAATGTATCCAAAATTAAAGTTATATGATATTATTGTATTCACCTATAGAATTGAGGATTGCGGATAAAGATAAGATCAAAGTAAAGATGATTCTCATCTTTTCGAATTAGAGGAACAACTGGCTAATGTATTCATTAAGAATTTTGTTATCCGCGATATTTACATTTGATAAGAGTCCGTTATAACGAAACAACTTGGTAACAAACTCCGCCAAAAATGCCGCCACTATTTACACTACCGTGCAAAAATTTTGGGTCACCTCTTTTTTATGATTAAATAAATTCTCTTAATTTTATTTATACCAGAGTTAAAAAAATTCTCTTTAAAAGTATGATTTTTTTTTTATTTTGTATAAAATATGCCTAGGGTGAAGCCAATTTGTGTACTTTTTAAGTAGATATTGCAAAATTAGTGTAAATTTCAATGTTTTCTTAAATTTTCAATAACAACCAAAATAATCAATATTTTTTAATGTTCTTGTGCTCATTTTGAAGCTGTTTTTTCATTGTAGCACAATAGCTTACAAGTATGAATTTAAAAAAAATTCTTTTCTCATTGCAAGAAATTTAATTTGTAATAGAAAAGTTGGAAAATTTTGAAAACATCCAATCTGTAGGCAAATTATAATAAAAGTTAAATAAATATAAATTTTTTAGAAATTACATAGAAACTCCATAATTGTATGTTTCATATATTTTGCAAAAATATTTTTCTTGCAAAAATATTTTTCTTACAAAAAATAATGTTGCAATTTTTCCAACTTTTTTGTTACAACTTCAAGTTCTTGCAATTCAAAAAGGAAATTTTCACGATTTATACACATATACTATTGTTATATAGCGAAAAAAAGCTTCAAACTTAGTATCAAAATTTAGGAAAATATTGAAATTTACACTATTTTGCAATATCTACTTAAAAACTAGACAAATACCTTCACTCTGGGCTTATTTTATACAGAATTTCAAAAACAATCAACCTTTCAAAGAGCAATTTTTTAGCTCTGATATAATTACACGAATAGAGGATCAAGCTCGAGAAAGTGGGTATTGAGAACGGATTGGAATGGGCTTTACAATCCCGATTAGATCCTACGCCACAATCCTACAATCTGAGATTATAAAATGCTCCAGTGCACCTACAAGAAACATGAATATGGAAACAAAAGAAATATTTCTGTTTGCTCAGAAAGCGTGTTCAACAATGTTGTAATCAGTATATCACATTCTTACGTGCCGTCTTCAAATGCGTTCATATGCGCCATAATTTTTATTTTTTTTTATTTTGAAAATTGTCCAAGATATGGAGGTCACAAGCTTTTACGAAGTGATGACCAACAAAACAAAAAGCTTGCAATCCGTATTGATGAAGGGAGTTTCTTATGAGGTTTCAAATGCGCTCATATGCGTTGTGAAGAAATAATTTTGCGGCATATTGATAACCGAGTTATCAGTGATCAAAATGGGGGGGGGGGCTTGCGTCATTTTTATAAACTAATTCAATTTTTTCGAATTCATCATATATAAAAATGAACCCTCTTATTACCACCTGTTACAATCCACTATTCGATATCTCCAAATAAATTAAACTGCAGTATAAAAATTTAGAATTGTCTTTTCGTATAGGATTTCAAATGCGCTCAAATGCGCCACTTTCGAAATTGATGAAAAATCAAAATCAATCCCCTCGCTACCACTTGTTACGATCCTTTATCCAATATCTATCTACGATCCACTATCAATCACTGACTATTGAGTCATTGACGTAACTATAAAAAAAATGTTAATCGGATTTAACCAAAACCCTTAATACTTGAAATGATGGCTTTCTGCGGAAAGTTTTTCAGAATATGTACACTTTGTATACAAAACTTAAAATACACCTGCAGTAATTATAATATGAAAAAAATTATTCTCACTTAGAGAAATTTCCTCTTGTAACAGAAGGTTGCTTCTTGAAATAAATGGAATTTTCTGCTAAATTTAAGGTGAAGAAGATTTTCATTTGGGGAGCGTTCATATATGAAGTCACGCTTTATTTCAAGCTTTTGACCCCCCCCCC